>NC_142931.1:34062460-34127460 GCF_046866305.1 Octopus bimaculoides
AAGGCCAGCATCTTCGGGGAAGAGGTTGAGTTGATTAAATCGACACCAGTTCCCAATTGGTACATATTTTATCGACTTCGAAAGGATGGAAAACAAGGAAACCTCGGCGGAATTTTAACTTAGAACGTAGAGATAGACAAGGCGCTGCTAAGAATCTTGCCTGGCTTGCCACCTTATATATTTTTTTCTAATATTCATATCGATAATATCTAACAATACTAATAACAGTGTAAATCCTATATTGCGAAGAAAATCGCTTTGCATTTTGTACGATTCCAACTAATGCTGATAAAGAGAATGCAAATTACACCATAACTGTTATCAGCGTAATCAAAAATAACATACCTGTACACTGGCAAGCAAACACTTACATATACTTGTTTAAAAAATAATACCTGCAAAAATAGTGAGAGTCCAAACATAAACATGAAAAGCTTGCATGCTCCACTTGCACCACGTTTTGACATTTCCTTTCTACAGAACACTCAGAACGTAAGAGGGAAATATAAAATATATGAATGAGTTCGATAATTGAAAAATTCACTGACTTAATTCTAATCCTTCGAGGTTTGAACGAATAAAAGTACTCAATAATATGTTCAAATGCACCACATCGCCAGAGACTGGAAACTGAGGAAAGTCATAATTTTAGTTTCACATAACCCCATAAGAAATATGATCACACAGACCCATGGCCTGCTGCAGAATACCGCTTTTGACACCCTAATCCAAAATATTCACCTCACCAAATTATATCATGAAAATCTTTGATCTTAGATCTCTATAATTATATAGTTTGGTCAACCAACAGAGATGTACGTAACTAGGCTAGATACTGAAAATATATCTAAATTACCATATCACACCAAATAATTCTTCACTGCCCTTACTGGTTATGGATGTATTCAGGATGGCCGGGAACTAAGCAGAGACGCAACATATCCGAATGGAGGGACATGGTGTCTCCGGTGTAACAAATTTGGCATGAAACAAGGGCAATAACTCGAGAATTGCAACACCAATTTTCTTATTGTAAATATTTATCTATGCTTTAGAAGTTTAACTTATGGCTTATTCATGCATATAGAATATTTTAATCACGCGTGTATATTTATGCATAGGTGCTTTCTAAACAATAGCATATCACTAAATTCGACTCTTAATATTTCCCCATAACATCATGCCATAGAAATCTACCATAGAGCTAATTATCAATCAACAGATATTACTTGTGTTCCATACCGTTTTCATGTGCAATTACAGAGTGAACATGGCCGCTCCTCTGGTAGTGTACAACAAGAAAAGATAGAGATCTGTGATCAAATTTCTCTGGTTTGAAAGTGTGTCAAGGCCTGAAATTCCGCAGGCTTTAAGTAAATATTGGTAGAATTATGTATGAGTAGTTTGAAAAGTTTGTAAATGGCTGGACAAGCCTGAAACACAAAGAGGTAATAGGAATCCAATCAGTCTCCTACACTGACTGAAGAAACAACAAGCTGGAGAAATTGTTCTGGCGAACCAACGAGTAAACATTGATGAGATAGCATGTTCTCTTCAAATTAGTGATTGTTTTGCAAACGAAATCTTCAACAGTAAACTTCGCTTCCGTAAATTCTGTGCGAGATTCGTACCAAGTGACGTTACCGAACTGCATAGGTACAATCATAGGTACAACGCTTACTCAACTGCCATGATGATGAAAGCAAAGCTTTTTGGTAGAGAATAGTCACAGGTGATGAGACCTGGTTCCATTACTCTGATGAAGAATCCCGAAGTATGGACAGAAATCACACTAAATCACCTGCCTAAAAGTAGTTCAAGACACAAACTTCCCCAGAAAAATTGATATGGTTTCGTGATGGAGAAGAGTCTACAATGGAATATTACTTGGAGAAAGGTCTACAGTCACCAGTGTTGTCTACGGTGAAATATTGTCCAACAAACTGAAACCAGTAATTCGCACCAAACACCGAGGTTTGTTGTCAAAGCAAGTGTTATTGTTGCATGACAATGCACGCCCACACATGGTTAACCACACTGTTAGAACCAATGGAAATTCGAGTTTTGAGATGCAGGAACAGCCTGCATGTAGCACAGATTTCGCATCTTTCGACTATCACCGCTTTGGGCTATTCAAACACTCTTCAGGAGTTCGACAATTTGCTACAGACGAAGTGCAGGAAGCGGTGCATACAAGACTGCGTCACCAGCCTAAAACCTTCTCCGACTGATAAGCAAGCTTGTGGTCGACTGGAAGAGGTGCATCAAAATGTGTGTCAAGTATATCGAAAATTATGAAACTTTTAAATCTCTGCGTTTCTGTTAATAAATTACAGAAACACACGCATACACACACACACACACACACACACACATAAACACACACACACATAAACACACACACACACACACACACATACACACACACACACACACACACACACATATATATATATATATATATATATATATATATATATATATATATATATATATATATATATATACATATATATATATTAATATTTCTAAGTCTCTCTAAAGGAGACTACGGCAGCGGTACTGGATATTAATAGTTATCTCCAAGCCAACATGGCAATCCCAAAAGTAGGACGAATTCTGCCGTTGATTAGCTCCAAGAGGCCATCGCCTCTAGCTAGCTACGTGACACACGGACCTGTGTCCATTATAACTTTCGTAGGCCTCTTGGAGTTAATCAAAGGCAGCATTCGTCCTAGACTTTGGACTGCCATGTTGGCTTGGAGATAGCTATATATATATATATATATATATATATATATATATATATATATATATATATATATATATATATACGTACATATAAACAACGAAAAGCGTGTGGGACATAATTAAATGTGTACTAACGAATGACAGACTCGACCTGTTGGAAAATTTTATTGTTAATGGTGCGTTCTCATTATTTAATAAATTTGGAGGAGTGATACATTGGTAACTGGATGACTTAGATGAACTAATGTCCTCCAGTATGAAACAACTTACAATGATTTTAATAACAAGGGTAAGTAGAGAGAAATTGTGGAACGTATGGTGCTGACAGTAACATGTCTCGAACATAGACAGTATCATAGATAGAATACACCACTCGAAGATGATTAGATGGACATTATCAAAAACTGTGTCCTAGTTATTTTGAAGAAGTCACAGATGCTTCACACACTTCATGCTATAATTGTATATTGTGGTGTGTGTGTTGGGTTTGAATTAATTAAGCGCGATTCACCTAACAAGGAGCAAAATTAATTTGCACATTCAGAAATACGGCTTCGTAGTATCGTTGTCATTCAGACCATTCTTTATCAAATTTCTATGCCTTCCTCAAGGTAAATTCGTTTTCTCATGGCTTGACATCTACATCAAGAGTTCTGTGACTATCCATACTTTCACTATCGGCTTGATGTGCAAAATAATGCCTCCTGCGATACACAGGCCTCATCCATTCTCTGTGTGTTGACGTGATATCGAAGGTGCTAAGGAGCTATTATTTAAAGACCTCTATATGGTTACCAATTTTCCTGCACAGCACATTTTCCACATTGCTAGGCAAGAAGATGAGGTAGATTTCCTTCAGAACCTGCACTGGGAAAAGCATGGAAGCTGTTCATGGGTCTTGATATAGCTATTTCTAAAATGACATTTCATTCAATATTATTTTCATTTTTCGTAAAACTTTATGTTACATACATATGTGTGTTGAAAGAATTCCAGACAATGGCCATAAGATGAAATAAGAACAATAATAAACGACTGAAAACGAATATATAGTGTGTGTTTATGAGGCAATAAAGAAAGAACAATATGTGTTATATCAATATATAACAATGTGTTTGAACACACGATTTTATATCACGAATCTTGGAAAATAAATTCATAGACGTAATCTTAACATCTTTTAACACTACCCCTGGTAAGGCAGTGAGCTTTGCAGAATCGTTAGCACTCCGGACAAAACGCTTAGCGGCATTTTGTCGTTCCTTATCTTTCTGAGTGGAATTTCCACTAAGGTCAACTTTACAATTCATAATTTCAGTATTGATAACATAAGTACCAGTCGAGCGCTGGTGTCGATGTAATTGACGTACCCTTCCACCTAAATTGCTGGACTCGTGCTAACAACTGAAATCAATATTAACCATTGTGCCTATGTTTGAAAACGTATGCTTCCAAACTTACATGTCATAATGCGTTTAGAATTTTAATAATGTAGTTAATACGTGATGGTACAGTTAATATATCGATAAGGTGCAGCTCTCTCGACGGATGATATACGACTGCCTTATCAATGAAGAAACGTACTATATATTTCCTTACGTTCTTAAAGGGGATCTAATGAAGTTTGTGTCCTTTACATTGAAATATCTTTCCTTTACACAGATAACTACATATATGTGGTTGTGATAAACGTGTACCGTATATGTATGCATGTGTGATTATATGTATGTGCATATACATATGTGTGTGTGTGTGTATGTATATGTATGTGTGCGTCTGTGTGCGTGTATTCTTTTGTGCGTAGGTGAGTGCATGCGCATGCGCTTGTGTGTGTGTGTGTGTGTGTGTGTGTGTGTGGTAATCAACATATTTACGCACACAAGTGAATGACTGTTACAGTGTCCTGCTCAATAGTGTTTGAAAGGGAAATAATCATAATATTATAGAAGAAAAAAAACCGAGGACATAAGTGTGATTAAACAAGGTGCATAACGTTTCATTCCGCCTCTTGTCCCAAAACGTGAGTTATATCTATATGAACTTAATAATCACCAACTTACTATTGTACAACCACCGATCAAACGATATCAATCACCACCGAGTTGTGTGTGATTATTGCAATTGTCTTCGGTATACGATGAAAGACAAACATTTCTATTTCCGTTGCTGCCGTTCTTATTGTGCATTCTTTACAATATTCCTCCAAAGAGAGCGATACATTTCCCAATATTGCTTTTCCAATAATTAACTTTGATTTTTCCACAAACGTCGTGTGTGAGAATACGATAAATATAATTTAGAAACACAAATATAGAATGCAAATTCGAAGAATATATATATTCACAAATATAGGCAAACAAATATATAAACGTATATAATTTTTTGTCTAGCCACCTGTGTATTATTAGTCGGCATACATATATGTGCTATATGTTTCTGTGCTTATGCCTACCAATGTGTGTCTTAATCACTTTTCTCCCTACACACACACACACACACATATATATATATGAAGTGAAAGAGAGAGAGAGAGAGAGAGAGAGAGAGAGGTAGGGAGCGAGATAGATGAATGGTAAATAGACAGATACATAGTAAGTTAGGTAGGAAGGAAGGTAGGTAGGTAGGTAGGTAGGTAGGTAGGTAGGTAGGTAGCTTGATAGGTTGATAGATAGATAGATAGATAGATAGATAGATAGATAGATAGATAGATAGATAGATAGAAAAGATAGATAGATGAATATTCATACCGAACAGTGAGAATGAGCACTACATACGGCAGTGGTGAATCAATATCCTATATTTGTGGGCTAACTAGATTACTATTGGTTTCATGCCGGAAATTCGCAACATAAGCCTGCCGCATCGGGCGTTGATACATGCCTCCATCTCCAATAGGAATACAACGAAGCTACAAGAGACTGAGCGGTATTTTATAATAAACAAATAAATATGCAGATCAGAAGCAGCTACACCTTATTGCTATCTTCCTTTCTATTAGTTCTGTCTACTTACAAATTTATATATATATATATATTATTATGATTGACCGTTGACTGAACACTATTCAATTTTTTTTCTCCGTGTTTTTCTCCTTGTCTCCGTATTCTTTCTGTTGAAGAGCGTAGCTCGAAACGTCAAAGACTTTCCGTATTCCCGAGCGTCATACTAATATATACTTTTGTTATTTACACCACCTGTCCTCGTCTGTTGTTATTTTTTGTATATTCTCCCATATATATATATATATATATATATATATATATATGAGCACAAAATTGCGGAGTTTCACATGTTTCACACATACTCTGAAATCAAATTTGGTACATGGCGTTGTGAATTCAATGATGATAATACAGGGGAAATTTTATCATGGAGTACTATAGTTGAATATTTAAAAAACTTTTGCCATATTGCATAAAGTTAAAATTTAGGGTTATCAAGAAAATTATTAAAAAGAATATTATAACAAAATGATAAAATGGAGTCGCTTGAAACGATCGTACTGCATTACCTCTGGTTATCCTGTTGCTTATTTTGATTTTAATCACCTTATCTTTAAACTGTATGGATAATACCGTACTAAATTCTGGTACCTCAACTTAAGTACCCAATTCAAGTGAATCTAAATGCTTGCTATATATATATATATATATATATATATATATATATATATATATATATATATATATATATATATATATATATATATATATATATATATATATACATATATATATATATATCTTTTACTCTTTTACTTGTTTCAGTCATTTGACTGCGGCCATGCTGGAGCACCGCCTTTAGTCGAATCAAATCGACCCCAGGACTTATTCGTTGTAAGCCTAGTACTTATTCTATCGGTCTCTTTTTGCCGAACCGCTAATATATATATATATATATATATATATATATATATATATATATATATATATATATATATATATATATATATATATATATATATATATATATATATATATATATATATGTATGTATGTATGTATGTATATGTATGTATGTATATGTATGTATGTATATAAATACAGAGATAGATAGTTAGACAGACAGACAGCTAGATAGAGTAATCATGCTCACTAGATGTACTCATATATGTACTAAATAACAATTTGTGCATCTTACTTAAAAAGTTATATCTTTGAAAGCCAGACAGACTGACGTTTTTGTCCAGAAGCAGCACCACGTATAGACGGAGAGTGCTAAAAACACAGAAATACATCTTTAACAGACGAAAATCGTCCAGCAGCGGTGGCGTTGTCGCCAAGTATGGGTTATCAGACTATGTGGTTTCGTTAGTAACAAGTATTAACTGGCAAACCCATTCGAAAAAAAAAAATAATAGAATTCCGCTACTGTTATAATAATTTAGTGCAAGCAAAAGCATTGATATCTTAAATAAGCGGTATCTGTGTGAGCGGAAAGAAGCTCTGCTTTTCGTAAGGACGGGGACATTTTCGGTAATATTTGTTGTAGCATCTAACATATAGTGTCGTTAAAGCAGATTAATATTATTTTTCACGTACTCGTATGAATATCATATGTACATGCATCTATGCCTTTATGTATCACTGCGCATGCATCGAAGGATACATATGTTCTATTAATTGCATATGTATTTATTAATGTTAGAAAGCCTGTGTGCTTTTGCTGAAACATGTCTTGTCCAAGACAAAAACATTTAGATGAAAATTTCTGGAGAAAGATTTACGTGATGAATGATGGATAGTTGAATGAGCTATGTAAATACTTTAGAGATTCATAGGTTTGTGTAATCTGTAAAACTGGTAAGGTTTGAGGTAATATCTTTATGGCTGACGTTTTAAAAACTTTGTTGATGATGATATGTTTTTTATGTTGAAGCTACGTTTTATATTAATATGTCTGCATTTTAAGAATGACAACATCATGTTTAGAAAGGCTTCCGTTAATGTAGGAGAATTTGGAGTGCAAGGCTTCCAGTAGAAAAAGACCGACGATAGATTCATTTTTCACTTAAATGAAATGCGACTATGATAAAATGATGTGGATGTGAAAGAAAGTGCATTGTAGTATTACATTAATGTTACGTAGTTGCTAAAAATCTATTGGCTAAATGTGAATCTTTTAAGAGTAACTTTCAATTTAAAAGTAGCATTTGTTGTCGAATGGTGTGGAATAGTAGTATTTTTGTTATATGGACATGAGCCAGTTGATGATCAACATAGCGCAGTTTCATGGTATAAAGTAGTTAATTTGATTACAAGTTAGATTCATGATTATTATTTTCTCGTGGACATGAGCCAGCTGATGATCGACATAGTGTAGTTTCATAGCATAAAGTAGTTGCTTTGATTACAAGTTATATTTATGATAATTACTTTCTCGTTCATTAATGCTCTGAGCTGACAGGAGATTGCTGTGTTCTTTAAACAAATATAACATTTGGTATCATGAAATTTGCAGAGTTTCATCCAAACTCTTACATTGATTATAGACATAATGCACTCTCCTAACGGCATATCGTGCACCGAGAACAAAGAGTAAGTGTATGGCACTACACATTATAAGACACAAACCAGATAGAAAATCGTTTGGAAAAAAGACATCTCCACTCCGGATGATTTGTACTGTTTATGAACATCCACTATGAACTTTTGCATTCCTGTTTAATTATATTTATACTCACTTCTGTATAATTCTTGTCTGAGCACTAGTTGTCTGGTGGGAAGTGATTTTTAGGTGCTTTGGTTGTTATTTGTTTGAAATGAGCGTAACTGTGAAAAGATTCCCTTGTAGGTAGGTCGTAAGGAGATCACTTACTTCATGCCATTTCTGATTCTGCAGATTTATGAGAGGGTGTTTTCTGTTTTTTTTTTTTATTTCTCTTCACTGTAACAATATACTTAAAACAGCAATATCCAATGTGACATTTTCTCAGTCGAAACATTACCATTTGAGGGAAAATCTACTATTTCTAGCAGAGTAAGCAACTACGCTGAACCTCCATTTTTGACTCATAAATATGACTGAACTAATAGCTTTGATAACAGAATTTAGTTATGTTTCTCTCAGTTACATCACCAGTAGCTATTACAAAATCCATTTAACAAGATCAATTAACAATCACTGCTAAATATCTTAAGCTGTATCTCGTACGTCTTGGAACAAAGTACTGGCGGTAATTCTCTCATTGTATACGGAACTCATGACGGTGCTGGCATGCGCTGACAATTGAAATATATCTGATTTATGTTTCGAAATTTTCAGCTTAGAACTTGTTTCTGTTCTTCCACATTAAGAGTAATAATCATAATACATTAGTGTGGATACTGTTGATGCGGCTACTACTACTACTACTACTACTACTACTACTACTACTACTACTACTACTACTACTACTACTACCACCATCACTACTACTTATTTCTTTACTACCCACAAGGGGCTAAACATAGAGAGGACAAACAAGAACAGACAAAGGTATTAAGTCGATTACATCGACCCCAGTGCGTAACTGGTACTTAATTTATCGAACTCGAAAGGATGAAAGGCAAAGTCGACCACGGCAGAATTTGAACTCAGAACGTAACGGCAGACGAAATACCGGTAAGCATTTCGCCCGGCGTGCTAGCGTTTCTGCCAGCTCGCCGCCTTACTACTACCACTACTACTACTACTACTACTACTACTACTACTACTACTACTACTACTACTACTACTACTAGGTGGTGGTGGTGGTGGTTGTGGTGACTTTGGAGGCTGTGGTAGTAATGCGGTGCCGATGGTAGCAAGAGTTTCAAAAGGAATGTGATCAGGTTGCCTACTCGTAGGTATTCAATAACCACTATTTCAGTTTTATAAACGAATAATTTCAATTAACTAGTCAGCATTAAATATGTAATGAAAGAAGAGAAAAAAAAAACGAAAACAAAAAGAGAAATAGATAAAGCAAAATTAAGGGAAAAAAAGGACATCGTTTCGAAATTTTAGCTTGATAATTTCAAATATTGCCTTAGGTATAGAGAAGAGAGAAATTACAAACATAGATCTTGTTTAATATTGACTCATTTCATGTGAAATGAAATATGAAAAGGAAAAAATTTGAGAGATATATATACAGAGAAAGTGAGTGAGGTTTGATGAGAGGAAGAAGTTAGTGAGAAAATCAGTGAGTTGAAGTTGAAGAGAGAACAAATAGAAAAATCAATGATGGATGGAAGGAGAGGAAATGGATTCGGTAAAGAAAGCAAGAGAATCTTCTTATGCTGGGAACAACGCAACGTGAATACTAACAAACTAACAATTACCCATACAGACATTCTGCATACCCTGATCTAATATATATATATATATATATATAAATATATACATATAAAGACAACTCAGGCATATATACACATACATGCCCATGCATGTACACAATTTTTATGTATGTATGCATATGTATGTATGTATGTATGTATGTATGTATGTATGTATGTATGTATGTGTACATATATATATATATATATGTGTGTGTGTGTGTGTGTGTGTGTGTGTTTCTGTGTGTGATTTTTCACTGTGTGTTTGTGTATGATATATAAATGTATATAAATACATGCATAAAATATATGCACATATAGTACACGCACCCACACTCAAACACACACACGCATATATACATATATATAGAGAGAGAGACACACACACTCATAAACATACACACATTATCTGATGAGCTTGTGTGTCTGAATGCATACATGTATAATGATGATTATATGAATGTGTATTTACCAATATATAGCTGCGACGTATAGATGCATGCAGTTATTGCTTAAATTCGTTTAACTATCACACTAGCTGTCATTTCTCGCCTAGCTATTTTCTCGTGCTAAAATATCATTTAATCTTCCTGCTTATGTAAAAGAAAGATTATAGATTTAGTTTTCTCGAAATTTCACATAAGCAAATGAGTAGTTCTCAGTATCATTTTCTCCCACTCTTCGCCAATATCATATATTCTCTCTCTCTCTATCATTCTCTATTTTCTCTCTCTCTCTCTCTCTCTCTCTCTCTCTCTCTCTCTCTTTCTCTCTTTCATTCTTTCTCTCTCATGCTTCCATTCTCTCGAATACTGACTGACTTCGGATTCAATCATTCAACTCCTCTCTCTCTCTCTCTCTCTCTCTCTCTCTCTCTCTCTCTCTCTCTCTCTCTCTTCCTATCTACTCTTCTTTTGTTCCCTCTCTGCTCACTCTCTGTCTCTCTCTCCGTTATTATACAATCCAGCCATATAGAGATAATTTTTTACTGTTTTTTTTTTCGAAAATGTTCAATGGCTATGATTTTATTATATAAGCAATTATATGTATGTACATGCATGTATATGCGCATATATGTGTGTGTCTGTCTGGCTGTCTATCTGTGTGAATGTGCGCCTGCGTGTCTGTGTAATTGTGTGTATGCGTATGTGTCGGTATACATGTTTGCGTATATGTATCTATATTCACATATATATATATATATATATATATGTGTAGAAAAATATATACATACATACGCACAGATGTATATAAATATATATTTATTTATATATATATATAAATATATATTTATTTATATATATATATATATATATATATATATATATATATATATATATATATATATATATATATATATATATATATATATATATATAAATATACAGATAGACAGAAACACATACACATATTCATATATGCATGTATAACAAACACACGCAGAAACACTCACACACATACACAAAGCCTTCTCTCATTTGAAAGAATATCAAACAGCATAATGTATTTTTCAATTCTGCTTAATATGACACCATGAAAGCTGAAAATGACAATTTCCATGGTATCTTTGCTGCGTTTCATTTCAAGAAAAATTCTAATGTTTGCCTTTTGCTAAATACTCATGATTTAAGAGTGTTTGCCCCTGAAATGAATGAATAAAAATATTCTATTGTTTGTTTAGGATGTTGTTGTATCTTATTTTATCCTTTTCAACCACACCATTGAATATGTCATAAATATCTTTCACATATAAAACGAGTATATATATGTATGTATGTCTGTCTGTGTGGGCCACAGTCTGTGAGTGTGCATTTGTGCGAGTGTCTATAAGTGTGTATACATGCACATAGATATACACACACATACATGTATGCATTATGCGCATATGCCTATATGCATACTTATATGTAAATATATGTATATATGTGGTATGTGTGTGTATGTACGTGTGTGTATGTATATACATATATATGTATGTGCGTATACGTAGACATATCCATATAAATATTTATCCATATACTCATACCCAAACATATTATATACCCATTTTACTATTTAAACACACACATTTACACACATAAAACGTAAGCAGTAGCCCTATATACATTAACCTATATACAGACATTCATTTTCCTTAGCACAGCATATAATTAAATTTACGCGTACACAATTTACATACCGTCTGAAAGCAAAACTTTACCATACACAAACACATACAACGAAGCACACACACACACACACACACACACACACACACGCACACACACACATATACCTGTGCATGTGTGTGTTTAGTGTGTGTGTGTATTTTACAAATACTATCATTCACCCGTACTGACATGCATATATGCTAACGTGCTACACCGTAAGTGAAGAGAAACTATCATATATCACCACTTGAAACACAGGCATATTTTGCAGAACAGATCCTCATTCAGTTTTATATCACAGTACATAGACCCAGACACATAACATATAATACTAACTCCAATATATGAATATATAAATATATATACATATATATACATATATATATATATATATATATATATATATATATATATATATATATATATATATATATATATATATATATATATACACATATATATGTATATGTATAGATATATATATATGTATATATATATATATATATATATATATATATATATATATATATATATATATATATATATATATATATATATATATATATATATATATATATATATATATATATATTTATTTATTTATCTTCATATTTTATGATGTATGTAATTACATCCATCCACACAAGTATGCATCCACTTATGAATACTATTCTACGGAAGCTTCCCAGATTCATAGGCATAACATAATTTTACACTAGCATTCCATAGCAGTGATTTATGAAAAAGAAATTCATTGAGTAGCTACGATGCAGAAAATGTTACCATTATTACCCCATTTCTCTAAATATCCAAAAAATAAACAAGAAAAAAGTTGGGAAGATGAAACGATGTATGTGGAGAAATATGTTTTCTAGCAGTTATTTAATGTCATATGCAGCGTAACCATAAGGAAAATCTACAAAATATCCCTTATGAAAGAATAACTCCACGTTTCGAATAGAACTACCACATAATGTGGATATGTTTTTTTTTTAAGGTTTTATTTGACATTTTAATTCACTATACCATAATTCCAGTTGAATATCGTTAGCAAACAATAATGATATTTCTTTTCAAAGCATTACTCTTTACATTTTGAGTTCAAATCCCGCCGAGATCGACTTTGATGCTAAATAATCCAGAGAATTAATAAGATAAAATAGCAGCTAAATATGAAATTCTGTTTAATCGATAATACACTACTGCAAGAATGTTTCATACTTTACCAATGATAGAAATCAACATTTTCGATAATTTACTAGAGAGCGTAAGAATCTCTAGAATTCTAACCTATGGCTTGCTAAATATCAGTTGGAATTACAAACCTTGAGTGAGTATCCTTTAGCTATATGACAGTGATATAGATACAAGAAACGATTTCACATATTATGTAATTATGCCACATCAGGTACCATTTAATACCAGTACAACAGAGAGTCCATTACTCTGTCGTTTCTGAGATTTCATCACCTGGAATATGTAAAGCAATCTGTTACTCATATTAAGGAATATTAAAACTGAATTAATCATCTCTATTACAACATTCAATCTTCGATCTCCGAAATTCACGTCACTTTATGTTATAATACAGCCGTGTTGTTAATCACCCACTCCGCTAATTTCAAGGCTACAGTGGCGTATTTCTTTGCTTCGTTCTCATTTATGAAGTGCACCTCCACCTCTCGTGTAGAATGTGGTTAACTCCTTTATCTCTTTCAAACATTCTTCGACTGCTTCTGCGGCTGCAATTTCCACCTTCTTTCCACCTTCTTTCCACCTGCTATGTTCAACGTTCTATATGTAAATGTTTTCACTTCTATATTCTCCGTCACATCTTTCGTGGGTGTCAGCCTTAAACAGCATCCCTCCTTTTTCAATAAGGTGTTAAACTGTTTGAAGTCCGTCTTTGACTTCTAATTGTCGAATTTGCAGTAGATCAGCTGACAGGCTTTTGCCCGTCACTGCAGCATAACTGCCTGTTTGTACCACTGCATTTATAATCACGTTGTTCACCGCTTCACCCATAAATGGGGAAGACAAATAAAATTCAAATAATCACAAATTCCACCACCAAGCCCACAGGATATTTTTGCTAATCTCAATGGAGGAAACTTTTCTTCAAAATTGGACTTGTTGGAAGCGTGTTTACAGTTACAAGTCGTGGAAGAATGACATACTTATAAACAGTGAGTCTAGAGGCCAGCATGCGGAACATGTTAAAACGGTTTTTGAGAAGATAACGGAGTATGGATTCAAACTTAGCGAGGAAAATGCAAATGTTTCATGCCAGAATTAAAGTATCTTGGGCAAGTTATCGATAAAAATAGACAGCAATAAAATAAACATGTCTAAATATTACATTACAAGTGTTATTAGGTCTCGCGAACTATTACCAAACATACATAGCAAACATGCATGAGCTAAGAGAACCCTAAACAACCTATTGAAAAAGGTGTAAAATATATTGGTCAGAGAGGTGTAAAAAGGCGTTTGATGAAATTGAAAAAATTTAACATTGGACCTGTCATTATCTCACTTTGATCCAAATTCTAAAATAGCAGTAGCATCAGATACGAGCGAAAGTGTTTTAGGAGGGGTCATTTTACACAAGTATGGAAATGGTGGTTTAAAAACCATCGTTCATGCTTCACGTTCATTGTTGGCGTCTGAAAAGAACTACAGCAAAATTGAGAAGGAGGTACTAGCCATTATTTTTGCTGTGATAAAATTTCACGAATTCATACATGGAAGGAAATTCAATCTGGAAATACATCACCGCTCATAGTTGTCAATTTACGGATTGAAGAAGGGTATCCCCATACATACAGCCAACCGATTGCAATGCTGGGGACGATCCGGCTAAATTATGATTTTAAGATAGAATTTCTACCATCGAAAAAATTAGGACCCACTGATGGGCTGTCAAGATTGATTCCTAAATACAATGAACCGTTAGAGGATACGGTAATGGCTGCATTAAAAACCGACGTCAAAATAATAAATATACTCTGCAACGAGGTAAGCGAACTACATGTCACTTTAGAAGAAATAAAAATTAAAGCAGAGAAAGGTGCGTTAATATTAAAACTGAAAAAAATAGTGAAGTTTGAAGCAAATACAAAAACTCATGTAACCGAGCATAACACAGTTTCGAAATGGTATTCGATATGTGAAGACGTACTTATGTACGCTCTTTGCAAAACCGCATGTTAAAAGAATTACACATGGGACACCCAGGAGTCGCGAGGATTAAATCATTGATGAGAAGCTATGGTTACTGGCCGAATATGGATGAGGATATTGAAAAATTGGTGAAAGCCTGCAGGGGTTGTACCCAGGCAGCAAAGGGTAAAAATGCAACCTTAACCCAACACTAATGTACCTTGGTCAAGATTATACATAGTCTTCGCAGAACTATTAAAAGGAGGGTATTATTTAATAGTCGTAGATAGTTACACGAAATGGCCGGAAATATTTAAATTTGGGAAGTCAACCTCTAATTAACGATGGAATTTCTGGACGAACATTTTGCGCGACATGGCGTCCCAGACACTATAATGTCCGATAACGGAACACAGTTCACCTGAAAGGAATTTTAAAACTTTTGCAAAATGCATGCAATGGAGCATATTACTATTCCGGCATGCCATCCGAGATCGAAAGGACTAGCGGAAGAAATCGAGAAGTGATCTGCTAGCTGATACTACGTTGACGCAATTCTTACGTGTCTACCGAACAACACCTATGTCGCCGGCTGAACTAATGTTCACCAGGAAAGTCAGATCAGTGTTAGACAAATTACTACCGGGAATAAAAGAAAAAATAGAGAGAAACACCGAAAATAAGATGAAAAACTTCAGAATCGGTGACAAGTTTTTTTTTCTTTTTTAACTATATATGAACAGAAAGGGAAGTTGGGAAGAAGGTATATAAGTAAACGTTTAGGTAAAATAACGTATTTGGTAAAAGGTCAAACCAACTGAAAAAATGGTTTACAAAAGAAAGATTAACACATGAAGAGCCAATGGAATTTCTGTATGACATTTTTGACGTCCCGATACCCCAAGGAATAATCGAACCAACGAGTCCAGCAACCAGGAAAAGAAAGCAAACAAAAGTTTTGCAAGTAGACCCAGAATGAAAACAATATTTCAAATTTTTCCAGGGGAGTTGAAAAAATAGGTGAGGGAGAAGGTAATAAAGATAAAAGATAAAAGAAAAAATGCTGACTTCCAACGAAAATCAAACTCAAAAAGGAGAGATGTGGTGAAATCCTGATACTCATATGAGATAGCAAGTCAACTGTCCTAAACCGTGTAAAGGTGCATGCGCACTGTCAGTGGAGACAGTGTGGTGTGTGCAGATGTTTTGGGAAGATAGGCGTAGATGTCTTCAATAAGAAATATTGTTTGTTACATGTTGTTTATGATTTATATTCGTATACTTAAAACTTTGTTATGATTCCACGTAATAAAATGGCATACACAGTGAGTTCAAAGAAGGACATAACATTGTCGACGAGACATAACACAAGTATAGATACAAAAATATACAAAGAATAGAGAAAAGAATATAAAAATAAAGATATATATATAAAAAATAAAATAATAAATAAAAATATAAATTATATATATTTGTTTTGCAAGATTCTTGATGGGAATTTGTGTGTTGAAACAGATATTGCTGTATTTGGAGACGGTCATGTTGCCAGTTTAGCCAATAAAATTACACGCAGTATATATTTGGTGTTCACTTGCTTTAGCTTTATTTTATATTAATATTAAATAAAGCTGAAGCAAGTGAACACGAAATATATAGTGCGTGCGTTTTTATTGGCATACTTTTGAAGGAACTATAGAGCAGACCATCAAGTTCCGGCGACTTTTCCCTGAGGCACTCGGACCGTACATCCATGATTTCCATAGCCGTGATCGGTCCTTCACAGCACTCAGCCTTTCGTGCCGGGAGGTGCGAGACACCAGCCAGGAAGTCTCGAAGGAGCCCACCATGGTCCAACGCCTCACTTCTCCCGAACAACTCGGCAAGTACTTGTAAAAGACCTCACGCATCTCATCGTGTCCTTAAATCAAACACCCTTGTTCATCGATAAAAGACCTAATTGTGGCATCATTGCCATGCTGGGTCTCTACCGTACAGGCCCATCCGGAAACGTTAATTCCCTCGCGCCTAATGCACGTACTTTAGCCCGAACTCTACATCCCTTGTGTTTGGCGTGAAGGTGTCGGTCCAAAGCCGATTTTGCTGTCAAAACCCGTGATGCAGAGCCCAAATATAACGTCTCTTCTAAGTGCTTAACTAAATCCCTTTCTAATCTAGTCTTAGCTGAAATTAGCTTCTAGCTAAATCTAATCGACTCAAGTCGAATGGTTCGTTTGATGGCAAACGACCACCTGTTATTCAACACGGAGTCGGTTAATTCCCTCATGACTAACTGCTTAATCCATCTATGGTATACCTCACAAGACAAAATAATCTTGTTTAGGTTCCAATAAACAGATCCCTGTTTATGTACTCTATCAACTTTCATCCTACAAGTCATTAGCTTGTGATCCGTGTTGGAGACCAGAACAAACTGAGGACAATTAAAGCTAAACTCATCTCTTGAGCGAACTATTTTTCTATCTATATTAGACCTAAACGACCAGTCGTCATTACTCCAGGTCCACACTGGGACTCTTGCATGATCAAGTCTGTAACGGTCTACCAACTGAAACTGGTTAAGCAGATCGGTGAGGCGCAAGGTTTTCTTATTAATTGAGCCAACACAACCCTAACGTGCATCCAGGATAGCGTTAAAATCTCCTTACACGACTAAAGTCTTCGATATCATGAGAAAATTCTCTAGGCATCGATAGAAATCAGTCTGTTTCTTTTTGAAACTCGGCGCATAAACGCCAACCAACCTGAAGGCCTTATCTCTGTACTTCAAGTCGAGAATGACCAGCCCACCTTCTGGGTCCACAAAGATTGTACTTGTCTGCAGAGTCAAGCCTTTTCGGAGCAAGACAACTACCACTTTTCGGCCTCCGGTTTGGCTAGGAGATATAATTTTCTCATAGCTATTCAGGAGAGCCGAGAAGGCTTGTAGTCTGTCCAGTATGGTCTTTGTAGCAACTATCACATCTATGCTATGTAACCAAAGGTCGTTGCAGAAACAAGATTGTTTCCATTTCGAATGCAAGCCACGCACGTTTAAACAAGCCAAGTTAAGAATAGACATCCAAACGCAGAAAGGGGATCAAGAACTTACCTGCTTTTAAACAAGCGAAAGAGGGAACGCTTTTAGTGTCATAGAGCTCGCCTCTTCCTTGCATTTCTCTCTTTCCTCCTCGGTTTCCAGTATTGGGTCAATCATTTGGGCATCTCACTTAGGCTGTGGATGCCCTCCATTTTTCTGTCTTTACGTTGACTGAATAGTTTCTTTTCTATACATTGCGTAGTTTGCCTCTGAACAGTTTTGATAAGTGATGTTTGCTTACTATTCGTGTACGCAACTGTCTTTTGCATTATACTTGATAAACACTGTTCTAATATTTTGGTGTGTGATGTTGGGTTTATTTGTTGGGGTTATGTGTCGGGAGGGAGTTGGGGACACAATATATCTCCTCCCCAGTTTCCGCGAGATGACTTGAAATTCCGCCTCTTGTTCGACGACCTCCATGTCGCCGCTAGGAGGGGGAATTGTTTCTGCATTATTTAACACTGCATTTGATTCTTCCTGTTTCTTTGTTGATTTCTCTTTTCCTTTGCTGGATTCCTTCCTTTGTTTTTACTTTTCTTCTCTTTTCCCTTTTCCTTTCTCGTCGAGGTGGGGCTCCGTGTTAGAAGGGCAACATTCTCACACGTATACACACATATAGACACACTTTCATACATACATACAAACACACACACACACACACACTCACACACATATGCATGTGCATATATATATATAAATACAGACACATACACACAAACACACACACACACACACACACACACACACACACACACACACTGATATATATATATATATATGCCGGAGTAAGCACATGAATGCGAAACAAGATGGAAAAATAGTACTCGAATACTAGAGGTAGAGTAATATGCTTTACGGAAAAGCAGAAAAATAAAACTGTTGCTCCGAGTTTCAGGTTCCCGTTAGTCGGATACTTTTGTTAAGAATGGAACAGTTCAATAAAGTATATATATGTATATATGATGCAGGGATATATATATGTTTCTGTGTTTCTGTGTTTGTCTTCGTGTCCGTGATTGCCCCCCCCCCCCCCGACCATTTGACAACTCCTGGCGTCAATACATTCTGCTAAAATCACTCAAGGCGGTTCTGTAGCATGCCGCAGTCAAATGACAGTAACAAGAAAAGAGTTGTAAATAATAACGATAAAAGATAATGATAAATTTGCAATACATGAAATTCTCTCACATGGTCTCGAGCGGTCGCGCGTTTTCCTCCCTTAAAATTACTTACATTCTAATGGACTAGCTCTTTCTAACGCAGGCCCTCATTTATTTACTCTGATTTAGGAGTAGTTTTGTTTTTCTTTCCTAAATGAAATCACTGCTATTAAATTATCAACAGCTAATGATAAAATAACAAATTTTATAAGCACACAAATACATATTATGTGTGTGTGTGCGCGCGTGTGTGTGTGCGTCTGTGTGTCTATGCATGCATATGTATACGTGTGCATTATATATATATATATATATATATATTCCCGCGCAAACATATATACCGAATATGTGCATTAAAATGTGGCACAGGAGGACAAAGAAGTAATATACAGAAAACAGGAAATAACACTCAAAGAACGTGCACACGCTCATCCTTCATTAGTTAATTAGTTATCGAAGAAGCATCATCACACTTTCGGCGCCTTATCGATTATATATGTAGGTACGTATATATATCACGTATCCGTCTGCCTATACATACACACATACACACACACACACACACACACACACACACACACACACACACACACACACACACACACACATACATGCACAGATTGTTTAACCCCAATGGTGTATCGAATGATGGTTTTCTTACAACAACGTTCGAGTTGTCTTCTTAAAGAGCCTTTCGCACATTAGAAGTGCATGGACATTAAGCTTACCATTTTTCTTTATCACATTTTAGATAGAGGCGTGCTAGCAGGTCAGCAACAACAACAAAACAAAACAAAAATCATTAAGAAAAGCATTAAAAACAAAATAAATAGAAAATACTCTTCCATTTTGAGATTCAGCCATTTTGACTACTTAAACGTAACACTGTGTAAAACTATAAATATTTAAAAATATAAAAGTATAAAGTTATAAGAAAATATGGATAGTGTATTTTTGTTAATTATCGGAACGTTCTGTGCTGCTTCAAAGAGAACTATGTAACAATCTGATAAACAAAGGTTTGTCCACATGATATAATATATATGTGTGTGTGTTTGTACTTTGTATGTGTATATATGTACTTTCGTGTGTATATGTCTGTGTAAGCGCGTCCGCGTATATACATATATGCGTATACATGCGTATACATATATAACTATGTATATGGATATGTATATGAAACAATACATGACAAACGAGTAGGTCATGTCTACAGAAATGTTTATCATTAAAATTTGTCTTGAAAATACAGAAATTGTCTTTGTTTAAGCAGAGATCGAACAACAGATTTGATGACCATGCTTTCCTCAAAACCATTACCTGTATAGCCAAGTAAATTCTCTTTGGCATTACATTACACTAACTGACAAAAAATATTACTCGATAGGTCAATCTGAAAATTCTTTCTCTACAGTGCATCTCCACCCATTAAAGATCATTATCCATAGGAATCTTGATCCATTACAGTTTTATGAGGCCAGTATCTCAAATAAAACGAGCTGTTTGAATTCTTCAATAATGGTTAAATATCAGAGCTATTCAAGTATAGAATGAACCGATGCAAAGTAAATGCTGTGTAGCTCATACGTTATGAAACCATGTCACATATGTCAAATTATATTTCAAGTATGATGAATAGGTTAATTGTCCCTCGCAAGCGAAAATAGCATTCTAGTTTTACCTCTGTTTCGCTATTTCTGTTAGGCGCGGATGACACAGTAGCGTGCAGATATCAGCTATAAGCACATTTCTGTACCTCTCAAAATTGATTCAGTAGAACATCGAAACTGTTATACCTGCAGAGATAGAGAGCTACGCCACCACATGTCTGCTCATTAATCAAGAACGTGTAGACTTCAAATGATGTTTCCTGTTCAAGTTCTTTATGACCGTTCTGGTTTGGGAAACTAGATACGTAGATACGACCTTATGATAATGAGAACAACGACCTAAGCCCTAGTCTATGTGCTTTGGTCATTAAATTTGTGCGTGTATGTCTGAATGCGTGTATTTTGTAAATGGACTTACATACATACACAGGCACTTATACATGTGTATATATAGTTTTGTGCATATCAATATATGTATATATATATATATATATAATATGTACATATACGTGTGTGTATGTTTGTGTGTCTGTTTGTGCGTCTGTCTGTGTGAGTGTGTGCGCGCGCGCATGTATTGTGTATGTAGTCGTCTATTGAAGTCTTCATTCATTCAATGTGCTCTACAACATAGAGAGTGACGAATGTCTGATAGTAATACGGAAACAAAATCTAAATTATATACATATAAAGACATACATAATCTTCTCTTTGCTTTTCCACCTGCTGGACAAGAATCCACTGTGTGAATATATAATAAAATACACAGAACAGGAATCGAAGAAATGTAAAACAAATTAAATATTAATGAAGATGAAAATAATTCGTTAAATATCTTTACACAACAAATTTTATTAAAATTTAAGTTTTTATTATGCTATATTTTCTTGTTAGATTACAAAATTTTCTTTTTCTAATATTCACTATTATGTTCTTTCTTTTCTGCTCTGCGTTCATATCACGAGTTTCGATGTAGGTCACTACATATCTCTAATAACATTGTTGAGAACAAAATTTCAGAAAGAGGTCAATTTGGATTAAAATGATAGAAAAGTAATGATATAT
The DNA here is from genome assembly GCF_046866305.1 of Octopus bimaculoides. Classification (NCBI taxonomy): domain Eukaryota; kingdom Metazoa; phylum Mollusca; class Cephalopoda; order Octopoda; family Octopodidae; genus Octopus; species Octopus bimaculoides. Next base: position 34,084,754 of record NC_142931.1, read on the forward strand.
GAGAAAATTTTTATATATGTTATGAATATATGTCAGCTTCACACCTGCGCATACGTGAAGATAATATAATATATAAATATAATGCAATATGTACTTTTATATATATATATAAATTCTTTTATTCCCTTTCATTTCACTGCAGTCATGCAGTATATATACATACACACATACACACACACACACACACACACACACACACACACACACACACACATATATATATATATATATATATATATATATATATATATATATATATATATTTTTTTTTTTTTTAAGTTTCAGCTTAGAGCTGCGGCCATGCTGATGCACCACCGTGTTGCTACACTGTTATTACAGGGAGCCTCTTACAATATGTGGCACTTGGTGAAGAATGGAGTTTGATTTAGCAACCCTCATTTGCACCTCCTGCCGCGAGGTAGGTTCATCTGGGACTCTCGATAGGAAGAGGTCAAACTTTGATTAAAAAACTCCTACATCTACTTTGTGCAGATTCCTCAGGCTCTTTGGGAGAATATTAAAAAGCTGCGGGCCCCTGAATCCCAAGCTGTTGCAGTAACTGGTCCTGAAGCGCGATGGCATTGCTGGGATCTTTGGCACTATGCAGTGTCGTCCCGTTCTGGCATTGGTGTAGCCTTCAATGCCAAAATTTGGCACAATTCCTTCCAGGATCTTCCAGATGTATATTACTGCATACCTCTCCCGCCTTCTCTCCAGGGAGTAGAGTCTTAGCTGTTTCAGCCTTTCCCAGTAGCTGAGCAGTTGCAAAGAGACAATCTTCTTTGTGAATCTCCTCTGGATTGCTTCAAGGTCTGCTGTTAATTTCAGACTGGTGGGTGACCACAGCTGTGAGCAGTAATCCAGGCGGCTGAGGACGAATGTCCTCCAGAGTTTCATCATGGTTTCCTTATCTCTGGTGATGAATGTTCTCAGGATCCATCCAGCCAATCGTCTGCACTTTGTTGCCATTCTGATAATGTGCACTTGGAAAGAGGTATCATCACTCATGTCGATACCCAGGTCTTTCACTGATTTAGGCTCTGGGATTGAAATTCCCTGTGGACCAGTGTACTCTATAAGTTTAATATTCAGTTTTGGAAGTTGGTAGCGCAGGGCTTGGAATTTTTCAGCATTAAACTGCATATTATTGTCCTCAGCCCATCTGTAAACTGAGTCCAATTCCTGCTGCAGGTGTGCAACATCACTGGAGTTCTGTATTTTCTGCGAGACTTTTGTATCGTCTGCATAGCTTGCAAGAGTGGCTATCCGGGCACTTGAAGGCATATCTTAGAGAGCGACTATAAAAAGCAATGGTCCCAAGACAGGGCCCTGTGGAACACCGCTCATCATTCATGTTCTCACAGAGGTGGCTACATTACCACTACTGCCTGACTTCTATCTTTCAGAAAGCCATGTAACCACTCTTCAAGTTTTCCAGCTATGCCAAGATCACGCAGTTTGTGGCATATCACACCATGATCCACTTTGTCAAAAGCTTTTGCAAAATCAAGGTATATTACGTCCACATTTGAGTTGTTGAGTAACTGCCTCAACACCCAGTCGTAATGTTGTAAGAGCTGGGTCAGGCAGCTCCTACCTGGTCGAAAGCCATGTTGGGTATCACTCAGCAATTTATTTTCTTCAAGGAATGCGATCAGTTTTCCTCTGATTATCCTTTCCATGACTTTGCTGATGTATGAAGTCAGAGAGATAGGCCTATAGTTTTTGGCATCTGCTCTGCTTCCCCCTTTATGGATTGGGCATATTATTCCCTCCTTCAGCTTGCTTGGCAGTCTTCCGTTTGCGAGAAAGCTCTGGAAGAGGATCTGGAGGGGTTTTGCCAGGGCATGCTTACACGATTTAAGGAGGATTGCTGGGAAACCATCAGGGCCAGCAGTTGAGTTTGTGTCCACTTCATGTATAGCTAGTAGTACATCTTCTTCGCTAATGTTGATGTATTCCCTTATTGGGATTGTCACATTAAGTTGACAATATACTACAACTTTATCGCTCCACTACTGCTTAAATCTCTCTGAGAGATTTCGAAATTTTATATTTCTAATTATATATATATATATATATATATATATATATATATATATATATATATATATATATATATATATATATATATATATATATATATATATACATATATATATATATATATATATATATATATATATATATATATATATACAAAGAAAGAGAGAGAAAGAGTGAGACACACAGAAAGGGAGAGAGAAAGGAAGTGAGGTAAGACATAAATTACACACACACACATATATATACGTATATGTATATATATATATATATATATATATATATATATATATATATATATATATATATATATATATATATATATATATATATATATAATTTGAACTTTGATGGGGGGGGGGCGGGCAACCAGATCGAACTGTCTTTTTTTGCCTGTCCTAATTTTTTTTTCTCCTGTCCGTCTTTGTATGATCTGGCTGTCCGAATGTTTTATTGTCCTTCATTGCGTTTTTGTTTCATTTATATATATATATATATATATGTTAATGTTTTGTTTTATGTTCAGTAATAATAAGAAACAAATTTGCATTAATCTGATGGGTTACCCAATACATTTCTACATTACAAGTGTACAAATTTATCATTCTTAAATAGGAATGCTGGGGAATATTAATGCAGTATGCGGGGATTGGATAATAAATGCAAGCCAGTGTCAACGTCCTGCAATCCCTGGTGGAACAAAATCCCATTGTAACTGTTGAGGAACTAGCAGAGAAACTTCAATTTGATCATTCAACCATTCATGGACACCTGCGTGCTATCGGAAAAGTCAGCAAATTGAGTGGAGGGGTTCCTCACAAACTTTCCGTGTCTAATCGCTCGCAGATAGTGAGTGTGCTCTTCTTTCATGTCACGTCTCACGAATGAACATATATTGGACCGAGAAATGTGTCCTCTATAAAAAAATGTCAATCGCTGAAGACAGTGGGTAGGGAAAGGAGAAAAACCAGGCTAAAGAAAGTCTTCACACACGTAAGGTGTTATCGGTTTGGTGGGATATGAAATGTTTAGTCCACTTTGAATGTTTAAATCCAAACCAAACGATAACTCGTGGGATCACCTGTAAGCAGCTTGAGCGGTTTAAGTCAGCGCGAGAAGAAAAGTCACCATCTTTGGTTTCAAGATGATGTTATTCTTCCATCAGCATAATGCTCGGCCACATACAGCGTGGATGATATTCCAAAGACTTGAACAGGTTGAGTGAAACGATGCCAAATCCACCGTATTCGCCTGACATTGTCCCATCTGATTATCATTTATTCCGCTGTCTTCAAAATACTTTGGACGGAAAAAATATGAATTTTGTAGACGAGGAGTATTTATAGACGAGGAGTATTTATAGACGAGGAGTATATATCGTCACGGACAAGGGAATTTTGGAAGATGGAAGAGCATTTGAGAAAATGAATGAGAGTATATTTTAGATTAAAAGAAAGAACTATATCTATCATAATTTTGAAAAATAAAAGAAGTATAAAAGATCCGCATTATCTATGGTATTACCCAATATCTACATACAATATTTATGGTATATGTGTAATATAATATAATATAATACAAAATATATACACACATATATATATATATATATATATATATATATATATATATATATATATATATATATATATATATATATATATATATATATATACGTATATATGATGTTATAACTCTGTATACACATTAATTGTGTTTATATGTAAATATGAGAGTATATATTGAACAATATTACAGATATTATTAAAAAAAAAAATCGAAAGCCCTAACCATATAATTCTTGTGTGTACTAATTCCATTTTTGCAGCAGACATCTTGGCTTTCTCCTAAAAAAAAAAATAAAAGAAAGATATATATTTTCAATGCATACATATCATTAACAATGATAATGGTCAGCAAATCATTAGCAATAAAATATAACTCGTTCCTGTTATACCCTGGTCACGATTTCATACAGCCAACGGAAGAAACATTCTAGAATACTTACTGAAGCATAAAACAGTATAAAGAAATGACGAATCTAACATTTTTTTTTATGATATAGGAATTTGCTCCTTTATATTTCTATAGCTTTATTATACTGTTTCTCTTCTTTTATTTGTCTAATCGTTTTCTTACTACTATTTCTATATCGTGCTTTTATTTCACCTTTCTTCAATTCTGTATTTTTAGTTGTTTTGATTTTGACATCATTTCACGATCTAGTGGGTATCGTAATGGTCTTTATTATTGTCAGTTTGGCTACAAACTGATCGCTAAAAATGACTTTTTCCCGTTGAAAACATAATGTGGTTTTTCTTTGGATATTTGGGAGTTTTATTTTGTTTTTTTTAGCATTGTTCTATTTTATTTTCTTCTTATTGTTTTTTTGTCTGTGTGTCTGACTTTTGGATGAAAAATAACTTTCTGATGAAGAAGAAAGTGTTATCACAAGAAAATATCAACTTTTTAGAATTGAGGAAATTGTGATTTAAAATGAAATACATAATTCTAACATCGGACCACTCATGCGTGCGGAATTCAGCATCATGTATATGTACATACACGCACACACACACACACACACACGCACAAACACATGCATATTTTATATTTGTTTGTCTATATTTATATATGTATATTTTACATGTGTATCTGTGTGCACAGGCATACATATTTATATGTACATATATATACACATTTACGTATATAGCTATATATATATACACGTATATATATATATATATATATATATATATATATATACATACACGTTTATTCTCTTGCATACACATACAAGTGTACGCATGCATGTGCTATGTATTTAGGATACGTATATCATATCTATAATTGTTAATTATCTGTTTATGTGCGACAGCTATGATTTCAGCTCTCCGTACCATCTGAAAAATTGTATGATGGGATAATATTTTCCGTATCAGAAGAGAAGGTAGCGTAACTTTTCATCAGGTTTTCGTTGCCAAAAACAAAGCAAATTTCAATGATATATTGCATATTTTATATATATGCCTGTATAAGTGTGTAAGCTTGCACGCGTATGTTTGTGTGTGTGTGTGTGTGTGTGTGTGTGTGCGCGTATATGCATGTATATATACAGAGAGAGAGAGAGAGAGAGAGAGGTAGAAAGAAAAATACACAAATAGATAGATAAATAATATATACATATATATGCATAGATTATTTATATTATTATTTGATTGAACGCCACGCATCCATTTCCTAGTAAGTTTATCTTTATCTTTTTCATGCAACCCTAATCTATACTGTTTTCTCTCACATCCTTTCTCTAATTCCCTTGCCTCCTCCCCTTTACCGTTTTCTATCTGTCTCTCTCACTCTTTCTCCGTTTCTCTCTCTTTCGTTGCTCACACGTGACCATCGTCCATCTTTCTCTTTCTCACGTGATATACATATATATATACATATATATATATATATGTTTGAGTTCAAATACCGCCGAGGCCGACTTTGCCTATCATCCCTTCGGGGTCGATAAATTAAGTACCAGTTGCGTACTGGGGTTGATCTAATTGACTGGCCCCTCCCCCAAAATGTCGGGCTTTGTGCCTTGAGTAGAAAAAAATATATATGTATATATATGTGTCTGTGTGTGTGTGTCTGTGTGTTTGTCTATGTCTCTGTGTGTGTACATGAGAGTAAAGGACGTCTGCATAACTTAGTACTCCTTTATTCTAATTGTTACCTACGTTTCAGTATTCGGCAACACATTATGTTAAACTTTAGTTAGAGCCACTATATGCACACGTTATGTTGCATCTATAATAGAACGTATTGTATTGGTGGATGGTGAAATATATTTAACAGTTGGAATTAAAGTGTACCAAGTTACGCCGAAGTTCTTTTCTCTTATTATTGTTCTGCTCCTTCTGTTACGTCATTTCCTGCTATCTAATACAGACTAGATGTGAGCCCTAAGGTCGATTAACATGAGACTCGAAACATGAACGGTTTAATTGCCGAGCGTGGGAGCATCCAGTCATACCTACATATATACGTATATGCATGTGTTACTGTGCTTGAATGAATGTACGTACGTATGTATGTATGTATGTATGTATGTATGTCGGGGAAAATCAAGAGAAAACCAAACAGGCGTAGCCCATCTTCTGTAGTTCTTTTTGAAGAATAGATCTAATATATAATGAAATGTCTGCACCGCTGAAATCGCAGTATGCATGTGATGATGATATTCCCGTGTAACAATATGCAAAGCATATTAAAATGTAGAAATACAGTGAAAAAACCAATGATATATGAAAGATTTGAGAAAATTACCATCTCACAAAGTTAACACGAAAATCTGCTAATGTATTTTTTTTCTTGGTAACTAAAGTAGCATAAATCATTGCTTACAATGTGAAATGTTACGTCTTCCAAGATCTAAATATATATTATGGAGTTGAAATTTCATCCCATGCAGAACCATTCCACTTCATGGTAATGGTATTTTCTCCATTTCAACCTGGCAACCATCATGTGATGTGATGTAGGTCTATTCTAGCACATGCTTAGAGCTATAGGTGTCATACTCAATAGATTTCTTTTCGTTGAGAATGACCATTACAATAATATTTTGGCAATGAAATCCTGTATAATATAATATCTTCCAGTTTCACATTAGAAAGCACTTCTTTGCAATGAAAACACAATATATAACTTCAGCTGTTAAATTTTCCACAAACGAAAATTCTGTTCTTCAAAGCTTTTAGCTAAAAATATAATTATATAACTTCTACATGATTCTTTTTTAACATAGATAGAAACATAGAAACTAGTGGCTATAAAATCATATATACAAATGATGAATGTTTAAACAGCATTCTCTACGGATCTGTTTTTAACCTTTATTTTTCATGCATGCATATGCTTATATGTACGTACATGTATATATACCGACACACGCACGAACGCACACACACACACACACACATCACATACAAACTCACATGCATACATGCATAGATACATTCAGATATCTATCTGTATGTCTCTCTCTCTCTCTCTCTCTCTCTCTCTCTCTCTCGATATATATATATGTGTGTGTGTGTGTGTGTGAACACATAAGTATGTGTGTGTGTGATAACATTATCGCTTTACCTCATCAGTCTGGTACGCTCTGAAAACGAGCAGCGTCATTCTCCTGCCCCTCATACAAAAATTCATAACTCGTGCGCATTTTGTTAATATAGTTATAGTAGTGCCCAAGATCTTTTCTTTTATCATTGCTGTGCTCTTTGGATTACGAAGGAAGAGATGGATCGAAAACATAGCATTTCAGTGATTTAACCATTGTGCGTGTTCACGAGTACTCAGTTGGTTACCATTTAGATGATCTTTTTGTTAAGAGAATGTGATGCATGATGTTTTGTGTACTGTATCTGCACTGTCCCAGATTTCTGAAATATACCTTCTAATACGTTGCGCTTGTATTTGGTAGCAAGTCAAAAAAGTGTACCGAGGAAATTATTTCGTAACACTTAAGAGAGACGTTAGTCTTCGCAATGAACACAGCATGACTCTCTACAAATGGAACTGTTGCATCAAAATTGTGTACTATATTTAAGTTACTGAGAAGTAACAATTGCATTAAACGAATATTTCAGAAGTATGTCAACGTATTAACTTTGTGAAGAAGAAAAACAAATGCACTAAATTTTAATCATTCTCCATTTCTTTATATAATAATCTTGAAATGTAGCATACAGATTCTGAGATGTTAAATTTGTTTCAATAATAATCATTAAATCTGCATTCGTTTTCATATATACCATAATACTTTCAAACTATGATACCCCGATTATACCAGATCCCCTCTGAATCAATGAATTTCAGTCAGTGATTCAGATCTTTCTAAAATACAGACAGAGGAGAGATCAGTCTCCTTAACATTAAATAAACTTCCATCACACCCACAAGAGATACCACGAAATATTATCTGTACTGTACGAGGACAGTGCCTGCGATGAAACTGGTACGAAACGCTTTGGGCCTGATTTTGTCTTTCGAACGGTGTTGAGAGGAAATTTGTATACATACACAATTGCTAGTTCTCCACAAAAAGAAAATCCTTGCGCATACTTCCATTTGCCTGATACTTAGACCGTTGTCTTTGATCATCCATCAAAGATTGTGGTCGTCGTTCTTTTCTTTAATTTCACATGTGATAAGTTTCTTACGTAGAATTAGTCTCGGTGATGTATCTGAAGATTCTGTGGTGATTGTGTACTCTTTGTTTGAATGTATGTTCGACCATGCCTGAATAACAGAGTGTCTTTTTCACTCGGTTTCGCTTTCAGTTAATTTCAAGTGAATCCGGACTCACTCATCATTAGAACTCCCTTGACCATAAGTCAGGATTTATTTGTGGTTCTTCAGAAAAGCAATAGAAACTAAGTATATCATGGAAATGGGTTGCATTTATAGATCCTCCTTGTTAGTGCGACATTTACACCTTATTCTTTTAAAGCATAGTAGCTGGATCTTACATATTATCGCTGTAAAACTTTAAGAAGGAGATAAATAATTGCTTAGAATATTACTGAATCATTTGATTATTACATTCATTAGATATCTGGCATGTATGACAGACTTTGAGGAAGGTAGGCAAATGCATATTAAGTTATAGATATAAACAAGCAGATCGGCAAACAGTCTCTCAGATCATCAGATAGTCTAATATACAGGTGGAGATGTAGACATACTTACAGACAGACAGGTACACAATGAGTCACAAAAACAATGTGAAAATAAAAGTTACAGATTCGGGAAGAACAAAAGTGTTTCTAGAGCTCCACAGCAGAACTGGTATGGAAGATTCGAGTTCAGAAAATCAAAAACAAACAACATATTTTTCTATTTTTAATGTCTATATAACAATTTATTTCCCTAGTTAAAGAGTAACATTCTAGAAGTGTTCATGCTTTTGATTTTCTGTTTGTTCTTTTTTTTTTCTTTACTTTTTTCCCCAATTACTATTGATATTTCGTTATTTGCCCTTAACATAAGCTCCGGCGATAGTAAGAGAACTAATTTACTTCTACTTCAATACGAATCAAACGAACATAGTTTCGAGAGGCACTAGAGAATCAGTCTATATATAACATGATTCTATGCCATATGGAATGATACCAGCATAAGAACTTTTCAGATACCTCAAGCCGTCATTATTATTGGGGAAATATATAAAATTAGATTCTGTAAGAGCAGGGTAAATGATTGACGACCCGATTTCAATAACAACATGATGATGCCAGAATCTTGATAATGAGAGGGACGACAACGAAGACAATGACAATAATGGTGATGGTCATAATGATGATGATGACGACGGCGTCGACGACAACGATCAGGATGATACCTGACATTGATTCAACTTATAATATATGCGTGGAAGAGATAATTTCGATTTTATATAAACCGTTGTTCAATAATGGCACTTATTTTACGAAGGTGGTATAGGGGAAAAGTAAAATCGATGTAATGTAATTCATAAACTGAAAACATTTGCAAATAAATTACACCTTCTCGCACGAGAACTTATATACTTCACATTTGTTCATTCACTGTTCAATTTAATAATGGTTTCTAATGCAGACTTAAGGCCAGATATTTTTAAGGAAATGTTTAATCAATATCCTTGACCCCCACAAATATCGCTGATACTTTATATTATCGATTCCGAAATGCTGAAAGGCAAAGTTACCCTCGATGGTATTCGAACTCAGAATGTACAATGCCAGAAGAGATGCCGTAAAACATGTCTTCCAAGCGCTAGATATTCTACCAGCTACCAAATATTGAATCAAAACCAGCAGTTATGAGCGTAGGGAATTGGCTGACCATCAATTCACTACTTGACAGGTACTTTATTTTATCGAGCCCAGAAGAAAAGCAAAGTTGGTTTCGGTGGGATCTGAACTCATAAAGTAAAGAGCCTAAAGAATGCTGCAAATCATTTTAACTTCCGTTCTAAGGATTCTGTCAGTACGCCTCTTTAAATATAATGGTTTCACATTTTGGCACAAGATCAGGTTTGTTAGTGGGGAAAGGTAAAACGATTACATTGACTCCAGAACTTTACTGGTAATTTGTTTTATCGAATCTGGAACGATGAAGGCAAAGTTGAATTCTGAAGGTTTGAACTCAGAATGTAGCGAGCTCAGCTGGTAAAGGTCAAGCCGATCTTTTATACCAAGACAAAACAATGTACATGATAACACTTCTAGTTAGTTAAGATCAGAAGCCTTGAAAGTCACTCCTGTTACTTGTGGTTGTTGTTATTACCTCCGCCTTCGCTAACGTGGAGGTATTGTTTTCAGTCGTGTTTGTTAGTTTGATCATGGACAAGATATCTCAAAAACCGCTGGATGGATTCCAACAAAACTTTCAGGGATGTTTGTCCTCGTGACTAGCACGAACTGATTAGATTTTCGGATTGATTCGGTACCGGATAAGGATTCAGGATTATTTGTTATATTTGCTTTACATTACATGAAGTATTACGTACGATCTTACGTTTACTTTCAAGTTATTATCTGATTGTCTCCCTTGAAATCACACTCGTGAGTTTCCACGTAAGTTATGACGGTGTTGCTGTTTTCAAAGTTTTATTTTCGTTTCCCTATTATTAATTTTACTCGAGCCTTTATCTTAGTGTAAGTTGATGGATAAAGAAATCAAACTATACTGAACAAACGGCAGTAAAACCGTTCAGAAATTAAATAACACTAACATATTCAGTAACACTAATAGATTTAATTTATCCTCAATAATTTATAGTTTTGCCAATTTTGAATATACCGCTCCTCTAAGAAACTTCTTACCTACTTGACAATTGCATTTCTACTTCTGCCTTCAAGGAAGCTTTACTTCTTGGACTCCCGTTTTTGTGCGCAACAATGTTGTTAAACCTTCTTTAAAAGCGCCGTACGCAGATCCTTTCCATTTTCTTTCACGCAAGGATAAATTTTTCATTATAGGCATTAATGGTCGTAAAGACACTATATCAATCGATAGACTAACAAAGGCCTTCATAGAGAAAACTATCCCTGTTCCCACTGCAGACGACACACACGCAGCATTACAAACACGGCCCGCACACCCACCTTCATATTCAATGATTACAACTGAGATTGATCAGATACCGGACAAGGATTCTGGATTATTTTTCCGGTTGTCTTAGTTAAGGCTTAGACCGGTCGGGTTCGTTTTTAGCATTCTCGTTTGTGAGAGCAGTCGAGTCTATTTCAGATATTCTCATTTTAAAAATCATTTCCGACGTTGGTATTGACTTAGAGGAGGTTTGCGCTGTCTGAATGCTCTTGTTATTGTTGTTGTTGTTGTTATCATTATTATTATTATTATTATTATTATTATTATTATTATTATTATTATTATTATTATTATTACTATTAATAATAACAATAATAATAATAATAATAATAATAATATAATTATTATTAAGGCGGCGAGCTGGCAGAATCGTTAGCACGCCGGGCGAAATGCTTAGCAGTATTTCGCCTGTCGCTATGTTCTGAGTTCAAATGCCGCGAAGGTGGACTTTGCCTTTCCTCCTTTCGGGGTTCGATGAATTAAGTACCAGTTACTCACTGGTATCGATATAGTCGACTGGTTCCCTCCTACAAAATTTGAGGCGATGTGCCTAGAGTAGAAAGGATTATTATTTGTGTTGCTGTTAGTAATGTTGAGTTTGATGACGACTATGAGGATGATGATAACGATGATGATGATCTGTGACAAAAATGACAACTGCATTATAATTAACGACTTGGAATTCTAAATTACTATAATACTGTGCACCAGTGAGCTGTAAAAATAACCAATAACTTTCACTGACCTAGCTGTTGAACTAAAATGATTTTATGCCATTTAAGGAATATGTCCATCATTCTATTCGTAATTAAGACAACTGATGCTATACAGAACCATTTATATAAAGACGTTGACAAATTAGTTGTGAGAAAAGACAGAAACACATTGTAGAAAAAGTGTCTGGAGTATTTTCACACTGCAATTGTTAACCTTGAATATTTTTGTTAACCTTAAACATATTGCTCAGCTTTAGGTATTCTCGTTAATCTTATAAGATTCTTCTTCCACCTAATATAACCATGTCTGTATTCCATTCAGTATTCGTGTAAATACAGATACCTTTATCTATCTATCTATCCATAATATATATATATATATATATATATATATATATATATATATATATATGTATAAACTATAAAGGCATTTCTTAACGGTGAAATTTCTTGTTAACCTTTAAAACATCATTGCAATTCTTGTTCCATGGAAACAAAATAAAGCACTGTGCATTTTACAAGCAGGAATGATGACGATGATAATGATGATGATGATGATGATGATGGTGATGACGACGACGATGATGATGATGATGATGATGATGATGATGATGATGATGATGGTGGTGGTGGTGGTGGTGGTGGTGGTGGTGGTGGTGGTGGTGAGGAGGAGGAGGAGGAGGTGGAGGAGGTGGAGGAGGTGGTGGAGGAGGAGGTGGTGGAGGAGGAGGTGGTGGAGGAGGAGGTGGTGGAGGAGGAGGAGGTGGAGGAGAAGGAAGAGGTGGAGGAGGAGGAGGAAGAGAAAGAGGAGGAGGGGGAGGAGTAAAGTGGTGGTGGTGGTGGTGGTGGTGGTGGTGGCGGCGGTGGTGGTGGTGGTGGTGGTAATGATGCTAGGCATTGGGTATGCTCTGATGAAGTATTAAGCAGTAGATCTTATGGATTCGGATGTTAACTGAATGGAATTGTTTACATATTTTGTCATATCGTGGACATGCTTTGTCTTAGTGTTGAAGATGGACTACAGCAAATATTATAGTAATTTGGAATTTTAGTTTGCTAAAAAGATGGACTTCAGCTCTATACCGCCTATTTCCTTGTCAGTTGCTTATGAGCAGGAGACGTAGGAAGCATCATGACCCTGTGTTGAGAGGAATTTTGAGGGAGTTCGAGAATTCACCTCTTGAAACATGGGTATTTCATTCATCATCCTTAAACAACCCTTATTTAGGGACATTTTTCCACGATGGGCTGCTTGACCTCAAGAAAATTCTAACAAAGACTTGCAAGGTCACACGTAGTTTATCGAGATATGCGATCACCATGTAGCGCACAAATAGTCATGATATGATGATTGTGCCTGGTGCACCTTATCAAACGAATAGTCATTGTGGGTATATTAGGCTTTGTATTTGTCTCCCCAGCGTCACTGTGATGCCATGCGCCGCTCTCCCACATGATAAGAGAAATAATTTTGGTAGTAGGCCAGCGATTCCAGGGCTGGTTGAAATTTGATAAGATCAACCACAGTGCTCAACTTGTATTTATTTTATCGACCCCGAAAGAATAAAAAACAGAGTCGACGTCGACGGTATATGAACTCAGATTTTGAAGATCCGGAAGCAATGACGTAAAACATTTTACCCGACGCACTACCGATTCTTCCAAAGATACAAAGCCAGTACTTTCGCGAGAAGGCACTGAATTGAACCCATCAATTCTGGTACTTCACTCGTACCTTAGTATTTTTTTGGCTCTGAAACGACGATAGGCAAAACTGACCTCAACATTACGTCAACTCAGAAGAAGCAGTAAGATAATCTATAACAATTTTTCCAGGACAATGGCTAAAAAGATATTTAAGCCTACCAAAAGTAATGATTTACGCAGAAATGGGATGATGAAAACAAGGATAAATGGTGTTCATGTGCACAACTTCAATGGAGCTATCGGAGAGAGGTATCAAGCCAACCCCAACAGAACCCTACAAAAACCAGGTTTATCTGCACAATCATGAATAACTTCCTAACGGCTGTACACAAAGCCTACAGTTGTTTTGAGAGTCATCTTATTCACCACTGTCAGAATTTTAACGCTCGTATTTACCAATTCAATGTGGTCAAATTTATCCACATTTAAAGCAATTAACCAGAAAGCAATGATGTATGTCCGCTCTCACTTTCCCTGCTCAGTTGAATTTAAAAGTAGGTTGACGCTGTCGATCACATCTCCTTGCTGACATTTTACTTCAACAGATTCCACCAAACTTCGTAACTTTCTACTAATTCAGCTGTGCCTAGGGTATTGTCAATGAGCTGGTTTCTTTTCGCACTCACCATACACGGACGTACGACCAAAACTGCTGGTATGAATTGTTCTGTTCTCCGTTTTTCTCTTAGTTCACCTACCCTTGTACTAATCTTTAGATTAAAGCTACAAAGCGGCCCTTTACACCAACACAATTCATGACATAAATTTTCTGCTATTCACTACCAATGTGAATGTTCATATCAACAATGGGGCATAAATCTGGTAGAGCATTTTAAGCTTCGGGGTTCATACGAACATGCATATCCATGGAAAGTCAGAAATATACCTCTGAAATCCTTCACTTTTGTTGTTCCATATATTGTGTTACCAACTTGTGCGTACGTGTGCGCTCCAGCAACTTCACCTGCTCCTTTGCTTCCTTCTTCACTGTTAAAGACTAAAAATACAATTCCATATACTGTCCGCTTGATGATACACACGTAGTTCGACACTTTTCTGAGTTTCATCTAACTACTTCGAAGATATATGGACTATCACAGTATTTTTCGTGTAGTAGATATATATTGCTTTGTTCGATTAATTCATTGAACAAAGACCGCCTACCTTTTGTCATATACCACCACATTTTGTCTTTAGTTTGGTGTGCCAAAATGATTTTCGTTACAAAAGTTCCCAAATTTTCTATCTATATATTTCTGGTCGTAATCGTCGCTAAAGTATTTGTGGATAGCACATCACGTTCTTCCAGATGAGACCATACCTAATTACTTGTAAGCAATGATTCCAAAGCATAAAATATAAAATATGTCGAAAGATAAAATATTTTTCCCCTTTAGGATAATGTGGTGAATATCAAAACATCTTAAATACTTCGTTGGCAAAATAAACAAAAGTGGACAAAATCCAAATCATGGAGGAAAATTGCTATATGACAAATAACTCGTGATACTTGACAGACAGGAAGTAAGCAGAATGAAGCTCAGTACTGGTTGAATAATTCTGGATGAAAAGAAGCAGCAATTCTGAATTTAGCTGGACTATTCTGCGCAAAAGATGCTAACATAAAGTTTACACTATGCAAACGATACGATGGGAATATAGACCCCATTGGTACTGGCTGCAGAGTCCATGTCAAGTTTGAATTCATTACAAGACAACACATGCTTAGCTATAATCAATACCTGACATAACAAACTCTTACGAATATTAATATTCTACACGTTTGTCACCCTTAAATATAAATTAACCCATGCTTAGAATTCCATGTAAATACATACATATTCAAATTCCAGGAAATTATTACAATAAATTTGTCTTACGATTAGTACTGTCAACCGAGAGATGCTAGTCAATAATTCTGTATTAAATAATGATTTTCCTCTAAATTTCTGGAGTTTCAATGTGATTATGCAATCACCTGTGTAACGATTACCGTAGAACATACAAGTATTCTCTTGCGAAACTGTGAAACACGTGTAAAGGTTTTGATATTTATGCGCTTATATCAACTAATTCTGTTATATTGTGCTCTTGGGTATATATATAGTGAGAGTGAGAGAGAAAGCTAGAGAAAGTGAGAAAAAGTGAGTGATAGGAATTGAAGAAGAGAAAGAGAATGATAGTGTATACACACACACACACACACACACAAACACACACACACACACATCTCTCTCTCTCACTGCAGATACTTATGTATGTGTGTGTATGTGTGGTATGGTGTGTGTGTGTGTTTATATACAAACTATAATTATATAAATTCCTAGTACCATTATATTATTATATCTTACTTCTTATTTTGTTTCTGATTTCCTTTTTCGAAGCTTTGCCCCAACATATAGCTTTCAAATTGATTGTTTTCTATCAATAATATCTGATCATTGTTATTTCCATCATAATTATTGCTTGTGTATCTCAAATAATAAACATCTGAAAATAAAAATAATATTCAACAGCAGTTTCTGTTAATCTATAGCCATTGATTACAAAACATGAATCAGTATGTATTTGCTTTAGTTGTCTTTTGAATATAGTTTCATGACTTTTTAAGGTTCGGGTTTGTTAGCATGTCATGCTAAAATAGTCACAGAAAGATTTCCAATTAAATGAATACTTATACTAACACGTTATTACTTACACTAGATATAAAGCCAAAGAAAATCTATGTATTCGTAATTTATATATAAAAACGGTGTATAGTCAAATGGTTAAGAAGTTAATTTCGCTATCATAAAAGACTTAGGTTCGTTCCCATTCCATTGTATGTTGAATACGTCTTTTAACATAGCTTCAGGCAAAGCCTTCAGAGTAAAAGTGGTTAGATAGGAACTATTCAGAAGCCTCTCAGATACTCCCTGTAATTCAAAAGCCACCAGTAGTTATAATGTATCACACCGATTCTGCCAGTTAATTCAATGAAAAATACGCTTGTCGATGGAAAGTTCAGAGTGTTCGAAAATTAATTCAATGAGAAGGAGAATCAGTTAATTAAAGAACTAAATAGAATTTTTTAAAATTATCTCAAATAGTTAATGTGAGAAAAACCTGAACTCGATTACAGTTAAATAGGTGTAAATACACCGCGTCAGCTCACAGCGGCCGCTGACCAGACTGTGGAAGCTTGCATTTTGTAGTGGTCCTCTCACCTTCAGTCACAGAGGCTCGAAAGGGGGACGCTGCGAACTGAGACGAGAGATAGATCTGTCTTATGATACTCCTGTCACCTAAATAAAATACAGGATGGCAGCGCTAAGCAATGATGTGTATATATACAAACTCACACATACACACACTCACACACACATGTATACATATATACACATACATACATACATATATACATACATGCATACATATATACATACACATACAAGCACACATATATTGTTGACGTCATAAAAATTTAGAACCTGCATGATGTTCATGAGATATTTTTATTTTGTTTTCGGAAAAATTGAAGCTCGACGCAGTGAGACTATAAATGATACCGAGTAAATATTGGGTTGAAAAACCTTCGGATAGCTCACCAAATTTGAATGCTTATTACATTTTCCGTGATGTGATAATGTTTGGCATTTACATAGTTCTATAGAAATTGATTGAGTCAACTAACCCGTACTATTGCAAATTTATGGGTTCATAAGCGGATGTTATAAATTCTCGTATTATATTTAGTACACAGATTTGACAAAATGATTGAACGCCTCGCCGAATGCTTATGATTGTTTGGTATTTTCCCTTTACTCTTCTTACTCAAAATTAACTGACACTGGTGTGATCTTTCCTTTATTACTGTGTCAGTACAACAATACAATAAACAAAACAAAGCGCTATACACGCTCGCTCATACACACAAACGCACACAGACAAACACAAATACACGTGTATGTGTGTGTTCTGTGACTCTGTGTGTGTGTGTGTGTGTGTGTATGTGTGTGGTGTGTGGTATATGTGTGCGCGCGCGTACATATGCAGTTGCTAGGAGCCATTTATGTTTATTCAAAAGTAATCAGAGTTAATTTATTGTTGTGAGTGTTGTGCTTAAGAATCTAGTTCTCATTTGGTCTCTAAATGGGCTGAATGTTCTTGTTCCATCAATGCAATACACATTTTACAAAATGTCATCTTTTATAACCTAGTAATATTTCAATGTTATTCTTACTTCTCAAATTTCAGGTCAGCCATGATTGAGTAGGCGTTTGATCAGGCATAGTAATGTGATTAACAAGTTCGTTTGATAGCTATGTAGTCTATCCCAACCGTTTGGTACATTATGCTACGTCTTTACTATGGTAGCCCACGAATATTCCAAAAACTTGTAATGAAATGTGGTCGACAAAAATTGCGTGAAGGGTCATTGAAAATCCTACTCCTGTCCATAAATAATAAACTTAATCGACCATACAGTTTAATACCATCCAGTAGGCTTTGAGTGTCATTAGAGAAATAAACTCTATTGAACGATACATATCAGGACTCCAGTCTGAGTATAACTTCCTCGTTTCCTTCACCAAATGTCTTGTAAACGTTCATGTACACTGCCATTCCGCCTTGTATTAACCATTCTACATTCCTTTCAAGCAGAAAGAGTATAAAAATTACACTAATATGCTTCTCCACATTTTTAACCAGAGAGAGCTTAATTTCAGAAGGATTAGACTGGTATTTCTTCCAAGTTAAATGTAGAAGTAACCTTGTTTATTCGTATTTCTATATTTATATTGTGATTAGTTTGTGTATTATTAGAGTATCAAATTAAATGAATTAAGGTACTTAATAATGTCAATTTGGTTGCCGAGGTCGGTAAAGTGATAGTCAGTTATGGGATTGATTTACGCTATTAACCATTCCTCCAAATGTCTATGGCCTTGTATCAGTGTAAGAAACTGTTATTTCTAGGGTAATAATATTGTTTCTCTTGCCATGTATATAACGGCCAAATGAAAACAATCAATTCAAGTGGAGGGTGGAATTTGATTACAGAAAGAGAGAGAGAGAGAGAGAGAGAGAGAGAGAGAGAGAGAGAGAGAGAGAGAGAGAGAAAGATAGAGAGAGAGAGAGAGGGAGAGAGAGAGAGAGAGCTGACAGGAATATATAAATATAACAGAAAGAGAGAGGAGGAGTATTTAGAGGAGAAAATATATATTGAGAGAGAAAGAGGGAGAGAGAAAGAGGGAGAGAGAGAGAAAGAGGGAGAGAGAGAAAGAGAGAGAGAGAGAGAGAGAGAGAGAGAGAGAGAAATAGACATAAACAGACTCCAAGGATGAAAGATAAAAGAAAAGCAGGACAGTAAACTTAGTGACTGTGAAATTATAAGACACAAAGGAAATATGAAACAAACAACTGAAAATAAAAATGACAGCGGTATTCGTCTCTGAAGAACAACGACGTTCTTAAATTAAGGAATTTAATCACATGATGCTAAGCCGAGTATAGATAAAGAATTAAAATATGAGATATCCTAGTGGAATTTTATACAGTAATTACAAGTTACCGACTTGAAAATAGGGAATGAATTGAGATACATATTATGACAGTTAGAAAAGTTAATATGTTTCTCATTAGTTATTTATTCCTTCCTCCTTTAATGCACGTACTGATCTTTGGTGTTAAGTGCCTTTTCTACTCAGACTTCATATATGTAGGTATTGTGCACAAAGAAGTTTCCACTAACTGGCAAGTTATAGACGATACAACAATAATCACAATAGATGCCAATCTGGCAAGATTGCTTCACACCTTTTCGCCGGCATTTGCAAACGAAATTTTGCTTCCAGAATGAATTGTTTTTTTTTCCCTTGTATGGTCATTAGACTCGTGCCAGGCCGGAGCACAGCTTTCAAGATTATGACTGGGTATTATTAATATCCACATGTGTTCTTACAATTCTTACAATTTTCCACTTCATTTCTTGAATGGTTAAGTTACCTTTAGCTGGATAGAGAAATTTCACAGCGAAAAAGACCGGCATAGAAGCCTCACACATTAAAATCACACAATCGCACAAGCATACGTATGACGGTATGTACCTATGTATGCATGTATAACTAATATAATATAAGTATTGATAATCATAAGAGATAGGATTCTGCAAAAGATAAAAGAACAAATCTAAATACGTCTAATGACGGAGAGTAATACCTATAAAATTAAACGTATGTATGCATTCACATGTTTATATATTCTGGCATTTTACTTTCCCAGCCCCACCGACGAAATTACATGAACATCACAATACTTAACCAAGGCTACAATATACATACAATATACATACTTATATTTTGTCTATCTTTACGTTCTGAGTTCAAATTCCGCTGAGGTTTACTTTGCCTTTCATCATTTAGGGGTCGATAAATTAAGTACTGTTGCGTACTGTGGTTGATCTAATCGACTGGCCCCCTCCTCCAAAATTTCAGGCCTTATGACTAGAGTAGAAAAGAATATACATACTTAACCAAGTACTGCGTAGTAAAGCGAAACCCAGAAGTGTGAGGTTGCGAAGCAACCTTTTTAACGTGCTGCCCAACTCTACACCGTTTCCATTTTCATCCCATTTTTTGTTGAAACAGCCACTCTTGTTTCAATCTTTGTTCCACGCACTTGTGTACATGACTAAATTGTTATCCTTTATTCTTCTTGGGCTATTGCTGTTCGTGTTAAGCTGGCGTTATTTGAATATTTTAAGACTTAAAGAGACTATTTACATCCACGGTGACGATATAGAATCAGAATAAACAAAAACAATGTCTCTAATCGCTAGGAAGAAAATGATTTAAACAAATTGTTTCAATACTTCTGCGAAATATGTTATAAACAATATAAAATGA
Organism: Octopus bimaculoides; assembly: GCF_046866305.1. Lineage (NCBI taxonomy): Eukaryota > Metazoa > Mollusca > Cephalopoda > Octopoda > Octopodidae > Octopus > Octopus bimaculoides. Next base: position 34,105,260 of record NC_142931.1, read on the forward strand.
CAATAAATTTCAACTAACGATGGAAAAATCCCCAAGTGGAAGTGAAGTAGAACGCGTCATAAAACGGCAAAATTAAATAAATAATAACTGTTACCAACTTTGGCATAAGGACAGCAGCTTTAGGAATAGAGGTTACTAGATTACACTGACCTTATTACTAACCGGTACTTAAATTCAAAAGTATAAAAGGCAAATATATCTTCAACTGCATTTAAACTCACAACGTAAATTACCAGAAGAATTGCCCTTAAATGCTGGCATGCAAGCAATTCTGTCATCTCCATATTTTGAATAATAAGGATTTAAAATTTTGGCATAAAGTCAGTAAAAGGAGAGAGTATAGTTGAATATATCAGCCCCACTACTTGAATGTACCCTATTTTATCAGCTCCGAAATGATGAGAGGAAAAGCTGACATCGGAGTGATTTGAACTCAGTACGTAAAGAGCTAAAAGAAATAACGCTAAGTATTCCATCTTGCGAACTAACGACTATATCACGTTGCTGCCTTTAATTGCCGAAAATTTTTGACGCAACGCTTCTGCAATCCCAACGAATAAAAACCTCTTCTCTCTGAGCTTTGTTGGGAAAACACTGAAGTAACGTGTTCGAGATCGTGATGCTGAGGTTCCCAGTGTCGTGTGATAAACACTCTTTCATTTGTCTCTATCATTCGATTGGCTGCACTACGATCTTCAGTACCTCGGAAACTTTTACAGTGTTTTTATTAAAGCCCACCCTCACTTTGTCTCCACTTTGTGTGATATACCAGACAGCAATTTTGTTATTTTCCAGTATAAACAGACCACCTCCGGTTGTGGGCCTAGACTCCAATGTATCTTTAGCAGCTTTCGCACCCACTTGTCGATATCCTTTAATACATAGTTGGTCTACTCAATACTTCCTGCTGAGCACCTTCTTAGGGATATGCCCTGAAATTGGCTGTATGATACCACCGCCTTCAATATGTGATACACAAACAGTAAAATGGAACTACCTGCTATACGGGGTAGGTCAGCCATTTTATTCTCATTTTCATTATATTCATTATTCATCCGATATGTTATTATGCACCTCAATGTATTGTTTGTTCTTTGATGCATGACCAGCAAACAAGTTTCACCTTAGTCTGCTGGTTGTGGACAATAAACACATTCCATCATACCCAGCAAAATAAGCAGTGAGTTTTCATATAATAATAATAAATTTTTGTATCGGCCACAAGGGCCCAAGAAATGGAGAATAATGATAATTTCCATTCATAGATAATATTTTCTTGTGTTTGTTAAAATGTTGGCCATAACTCGGAAAACTAAATTTTCAAAGTAAACAAGAATTGTCTATTGTGATTTCATAGAAGTGATTTGGGACTTAGTAGGATTAACGAAGATTTCTAATCTTCAAAGATATTAACAGTAGAAGAAAGCGCCTTGAGCGAGAGATAAGCTTTCACAAGCTTATCTGTTGCTGAAAGCTAGATATTTTTTAATGGACACACGAGAATTCAAGAGTAAATCTGTAAAAGATGCACCCACGTTTAAAACATTGCTCTTATCTTCACAGTTTTTGCCTTATATGCTAATGTTTTTTATTGTTATACCCACTACGCATCTTCAGCTATTCTATATATGAAAGTTTAAACTCTGCAAATATTTATCGAAGAAGTTTTGCTTATTAATTAGTCACATAATGATGTTCCTTTGATTAGCAACGTTGTTACGTATTTCAAGTAGACTTTACCATATATTTAGGTTCCATTTTCATGTGGAAGTTATAAATTTTCTGACACCTTTTTATTTTATCATTTACATCTTTTATTGCACAGATGACAACTGAGAATGCTTTTGATGGTTTGTATTTCAGAAGTTATATGTTGAACAAAGACCAATATGCTAACAAACAGCAAAGATCTCTGCTCTATAGAAATCCTTTACCAAAAATGCTGTTATTGTTTTATGTCGTATTAGCTCCTTAATTTCACTATTCTTCCAACGGCCGTTGACACTTCCTTACTTTCAGCATTATTCCAACGGCCGTTGACACTTCCTTACTTTTAGCATTTTTCCAACAGCTATTGACACTTCTGAAATGACATCGGTCTGAGATAATCAATGCCTGCACCTGCACATGTTTTTTTATGATTGTATAAGCGCGATTTCAAATATCTAGGCTATAAGATATCAAATCGGGTGGTGTTAAATGTTGACGGAATTTAACACGAATGACTTAAATTTCTATTCAAAAACTCTTCATAAACATGTTTCGCTATGAAATAGCCATTTCCAGTCTTTTTTTTTTTCACATTTGTTTTTTTATTGTCACAATATCTTACAGACAATCGCGCTTGGAACTGAAATTATCTGTACTTCTCTAAACTGATCTTTTTTTCTAATACCTGTCTTTGGTCCCTAACCAAACTCCGATTCTTCCTGTTTGTAAATTAGAAAGTCTGTTTCGAAAATGAAAACAATGGCAAGAAAAATATATATGTAGGCATAAATCAACATCCAAGGAAGAGAAGCAAGTTAGTGACAGATATTTAAAAGGAGTGACTAGTTTATCAACAAGATTAATGATTATTCTACTTCACATCGGAAAACACTTGTCGATTGGTAGATATCAGATCGCAAGTGAGGTTCCATAGTTATTTTGCAATGTTATTTGAATGAACGTAAACATATTTTTATCATCGTCTTTGTTTGTTTGTCTTTTATCTGTTATCATTGCTTCCTTCAGTCATTATACTGCAATGATAGTGCGGCACCGCCTTGAAACTTTTTTACTCGAATGAATCGACCCGATTACTTAGATTTAAAGTACCGTTATTTATGCTATCATTCTCTTTTGCAGATATGCTAAATTAAGGAGACATAAACACGTCAACAGCGGTTGTCATGAAGTAGTGGGTGGGATAAACAGAGACGCAAAGGATACACACACACACACACACACACATACGACGAACTTCTTTCAGTTTCGTCTACCAAATCTAGTCAAAAGGTTTTAGTAGGCCTTAGGCTACAGTAGAACAAATCTTCTCAAGGTACCACGCATTGAGCCTGAGAGCGAAACCATGTGGTTGAGAAGCAAACATTTTACCTCATAGCCCCTCCTAAGCCTATTTGTTTTTTTTTTTTTTGTTGTTGTTTTTTTTTGTAACATCTATTCTTTCTTTACTACTGTTGTCAATCGGTCTTGAAATTTGAAGGAATTTTACCTCTTTTCTTAAATATGACGTTGGAGTTCCAAATGGGATTTAAAGTACCTCCTTCTTTTCGCCTTCAATGAAGTTTATAAACTACCAGAGCCTCTCCAGACACTTTGGCGTATGGAGAAGATGCTATCACTGAAAGTACTGCACAAACTTGAGGAAAAAGATCGCCATCACAAACTCCACGTTCCAGTTGATCTGTTCATTTCAGTGGCGATCGATTCAACAAACTCATTGACAAGGCTCTACGCCAATCCATTAGGGATGGGTTGCTCTCATAATACCGCCATTCATCACCTCTAACCCTAACCCATAAGCCCTAATCCCTAACCCTTATTCTATACACTAATGTACAGTTTGTCTTGTAATATTTCGCCATAATACTTCGTTCAGGATATTTTCATTCTAAAATGACTTGCATACCTGTTCGACCGTTTCACACGATTGATTGAAACTTATTACAACTTCAAAACGTCTTAAAACATTCGTCGTCATAATGTTACGCCTTCATTTGGTTTAATCAAAATTAGTTGTAATGTTTTCGCTTTAATTTTGAGATAGACAGCTCCCCACACACAAAATCCTGTTTTCTGATTAAACATTATGAAACTTTAAGCCTCTGTTACATTTTTCTCAAAATGAATAACAAAAACTGAAAAACAAAATAAGATTGAGCGTGAAAAATTACATTAATATGCCAAATTTGATTTAACCCAATAAAAACTGTGACACCAACAGAAAAGACCCGACAACGTGACTGAGATATTCTACCCTACCTTATCGCCATATTCTTCTGATATAGTACACTCAGATTGTAACTTTATTCGATTGCTTTGTAAAAGTTTCCAAGCGATTCATTCAACGACGACGTGAAACTGAAAATGTGACTCCATGAATTGTTCGAGTCAAGACCCAATGATTACCTTTAAGGCATTCACCAGATGGTGAAATATTAGCAAGAAATCGCAAACAAGGAAGAATATATTATTGATTTGCTGATATTGTTGAAGAATAACTAAGGATTAAAATAAATGGAAAAAGCGAACGAATATTTTTGACAACCTAATATTTTACAGTTTGAACATAAAATCCTATCGAAATCAACTTTACTTATTATTCAAAGGGCAATGAAATATGTATCACTCTTATACTGCAATTAATGTAATTTATATCTTCCATATAATTTATGGAAGCTTGTAGCTGATTGTGCCTATGCTAAAATAGTGTTTTATTGGAAGATTCCAAGGGCAATAAAGTATTAAAACAAATAAAACATTGCGTTAGATAACTTAACACTTTAGCATTATCATTGTATCTTCCAACTAATTCCAAATTCCAGTGACTCGTTCTCGTCTTTAATCTTTATTAGATCGATAAAACCTAAATGTAAAGCCTAATCGTAATCCAAACCATAATCCCTCCAAAGAAGTTTCTAGTCTCATACCTAATAATAAAAAATATAAAAAGATTTCTATTTCTGCTATAAGGTTCCAATACGATTATAGGGTGCGCATATCTAGAATTATTGTTTAATCTGCAGATACTTTGTTCGACCAGATTATAACTCCAAAATACATTGATCCTTTTTAATTATAATTAGCATCAAGACATGCATACCAACCTGACACAAAAGCATGCTCTTCTTTGCCATGTTTACTGCAGGTATAGGAGCGCCTGTCTCTGAGCTTACTAATCTTGCGTCACCTTCATTCACTCAGTCAACCCGACTTAATCATCCCCTTCCTTTAGTCATCCATATGTTGCACCAACCCCACACCCCACAATAAATACATCAAGATTTTACCTAATTCCCCGAGAGGCATTTGTCACATCAAATTTATAAAAGAAGCACATTATAATCCATAGCAACAGTGTAAGTTAAAGAATTTTAGAGTCGACATTGCGGATGAAACAATTTTGTCCTCTGCAAATATCTAATTGTAAATGTTTAATTAATTATAGCTTATATTGTAATAATACTTAAACAATAAACCTCTTCATATATCTCACTAACAATTGATGCAAAATGCCAGACAGAATATTCTCTCATGTAAAATTTAGGAATGTAGAAGTAAAACTACATTCAGTATAGAAATGAATTATCTCCCTGAATCAGCTTCAATATTCGTAGTTGTCATAATAAATTTTAAAGACGTATTGAAAGGGAAATTGACGTATTCTCAAAAAACAAGGCTATTTTAGTAACTAAGTATTATTGATATTAAACTTCTAAGCAAGAACTATGCGCCTTTATTATTGAATCTTATTAAGAAGGTATGGCACTGTTCTCACAGTCACTGAAAAAGAATACAATCTATGCAGGTAAAACTGCATGCGTAAGAAATTCTCTTTGAAATGACATGATTTCCAGTTCAAATTCACAGCTCGAAACCTTGAGCAAGTGTCTCTGACTATAGCTTTGGGTTGATGAAAACCGCTGAGTGCAATTTGGAAGACATAGTCTGTGTTAACCTATAAAGTGGCCGTTTCTGTCCGTGGACTGAAGCCATCATATATTTTAGCACGAATGCCTAATACTTGATGTTTTCAATGTGCCTTTTACATGCATTCGGAGCTTGGCTAAGGATAGTCTTTATTTTTGCCTCTAACTAAACGATTACAAAACAGAACGAAAGAGAATCTATGTAATATACTGTAATACTGTAATTGGGTACAAAGGACCTGAATTATTGCAGCAGAGAACAGTTTATCGAATAAATAATAATATATTCTTTTCTACTCAAGGCATAAGGCCCGAAATTTGGGGGGAGGGGGTTATTCGATTAGATCGACATTAGTACGCAACTGGTACTTAATTTATCGACCTCGAAAGGATGAAAGGCAATGTCAACTTCGGCGCAATTTGAACTCGGAACATAAAGACAGACGAAATACTGCAAAGCATTTCGCCCGGCGTTCTAACGTTTATTGCCCACAAAGAGCTACACAGAGAGGGAACAAACAAGGACAGACAAACGTGCTAACGTTTCTGCCAGCTCACCGCCTTACAGGAGCAAGTATTTATTATACAAACTAAATTATGTGTTTCACGATCGATTCCTACGAAAGTTTAGTTTAGTATTTATGTCAAAGATGTTTCTCTCATCATCTGTGTTGATCATAAAATATGCAAAACAGAGGGAAGTGGTTAAACTAAAAGTAGATAAGGCAAAATGATTTTTCTCTTGAGTTAAATGTGGCATTAGAGAAACCCACAGTGAAATAGTCAATATATTTTGAATTGTAAAATTAGTTTTGTCTATAGGTAGACATATGTATTTACTCACTCTGCTTTGATAAGAGTCACCTTCTGTTCTGTAATATAATTTTATTTCCAAACTTTGACTGGAAATACACATTATGAGGTGGCAATGGGGAACTAACAGAAATTATTTAAATGCCAATGAAACACTTTACAGTCATTAGGTAGATCAGAACAAAGCAGACACGATGTACAAATGCATTTTTGCAGGCTTGTTATGGTCACTTTATATTACCAAGAGAACACAATTAAGATTGGTATATGAGATAGATCAGTCGATGCTGTAAATAATAAATAAAGCTGACACTGAAATTGTTTCAATCAAGATCGATGTGATACGACGTGGCATCAAGTCCAATTTGAGAAAATTGTCCAACTATAATCTAGCTTTTGATATAAAATGGCAAGGATATTGCCGGAAGCATACAACTAAAGGTGGCAGAATTCTCCTAGTTAACTTTAACATCTTCATGGCGTGGAATTAACATTTTATAAATATGAAAGATTATAGGAAGCATTTTTACACCTCATGTATGTTAATATCAGACGCAGAATTTAAAATGGGATAAAATTGTTTCTAGCAGACATTAATTATCTTCTTGCTGGATACTTCATACTATTACAGTAATTATGTAGTTTCTAGACGAACTCTAGTCATGGTAAAAGTTTCGACTCCGGATTTGATAGCCAGCAATTAAATATGCATATAATGCAAAAGTGTAAATGGACAGGTCATAGGCAAATAACCGAAAATGTTGCTAACATCTCCGTTGAACCATTGTAAAGTTACAAAATTATGAATTGACAAGAATTTTGTCTCCACTCCCCTGACGAAGGCGAGGCTATTTATCGACTCTCTCTGTATCCCTCTATCACTCCTCAGTCTGTCAGTGTCTCTCTCTCTCTCTCTCTCTCTCTCTCTCTCTCTCTCTCTCTCTCTCTCTCTCTCTCTCTCTCTCTCTCTCTCTTATATATATATATATATATATATATATATATATATACGTACATACCTAGCTATGTATGCACACAAACACATCCTTTTATTCTTTTACTTGTTTCAGGCATCTGACTACGGCCATCCTGGAGCACCGCTTTTAGTAGTGGAAATCGATCCCAAGACTTATTCTTTGAATCCTAGTACTTATTCTATTTCTGTTGGTCTTTTTTGCCGAACCGCTAAGTTACGTGGACGATAAAGACACCAACATCGGTTGTCAACTGATGTTGGGCGAACAAACTCAGACACACAAACATATACATACATGCATATATATACATATATATATATATATATATATATATATATATATATATATATATATATATATATATATATATATATATATATATATATATATATATGTGTCGGGCTCCTTTCAGTTTCCGGTTTCCAAGTTCACTCACAAGGCTTTGGTCGGCATGAAGCTATAGTAGAAGACACTTGCTCAAGATTGAACCCGGAACCATGTGGTTGGTAAGCAAGTTACTTACCACACTGCCACTCCTGCACACGCACGCACACATGCACGCGCGCGCACGTATATATAAATATATATTATTTTTATTTATTTATTCGTTTTATCTAGCTTCAGCATGAGATAGTTTGATGCAACTGCCCTCATCTGTACCTCTTGCTGCAAAGTTGGTTCATCTGGGACACTTGACATGAAGATGTCCAGCTTTAATTTGAAGACACCTACATCCACCCCATGCAGGTCTCTCAGTTCATTCAGGAGGATATTGAAGAGCTGTGAACCTCTGAAGCCCAGGCTTTTGCAGTATCTTGTCGTACATATTGATGGAAATTTGGAGTCCTTGGTACTATTCAGTGACGCCCAGTTCTAGTATTTGTGTAACTCTCGAAGCCAAAGTTTGGGACAAGTCCGTCCAGAATCTTCCAGATGCATATTATGGCATATCTTTTCTGTAAGGAATGGAGTCTTAATCTCTTGAGTCTTTTCCAATAGCTTATATGCTGCATACAGGCTATTTTGTTCGTGTAGCATCATTGGATTGCCTTAAGTTCTGAGATTAATTTGACACTGGTTGGTGACCATAGCTGAGAGCAATAGTCAAAGAGGCTTGGGACAAGTGTCCTCCAGAGGACCATCATGGTTTCCTGAACTCTTGTTCTAAAAGTTCTAAGAATCCATCCGGTCAACCGCCTGCATTTCATTGCTAATTTACCAACATGTACATGAAAGGATGTATCATTAGTCAGGTAAATGTCCAGGTCTCGCACTGACCGTGCTTCTGGGATTGCAGTCCCTCCTGGTCCAGTGTATTTAATGGGTATTGCATTTAGTTTAGCACAAGGCTTGAAACTTTTCAGCATTAAACTGCATTCTATTCTTTTTAGCCCACTTGTGTATTTCATCCAGCTCACATTACAGGTGCATAGTGTCTTCAGGGTTCTGTATTACCTGCGAGACTTTTGTATCATCTGCATAAATTGTGATCGTGGCTCTCTGTGTGGCTGAGGGCATGTCTGAGAGGATCATTATGAACAGTAGTGGTCCCAAAACATTGCCTTTCCGAACAACGCTCACTATCTACGTGTCATTGGAGGTGGCCCTATTGGCTACTACCATCTTGACGTCTATCCTTCAGAAAGTCAGGAAGCCATTCTCCCAATTTTCAAACTATGCCGAGATCACGCAGTCTGTGACTTATCATTCTATGATCGACTTTAACAAACGCCTTTGAGTGGTTGAGCAACTGTTTCAGCACCCAGTCATAGTGTTGTAAGAGCTAAGTCAGGCAGCTTCTTCCAGGTCGGAAACCATGTTGGGTGTCAGGCAGCAATTCATTTTCTTCAAGGAAGGCGATTAGTTTTCTGATGACTATTCGTTCCATGACCTTGCTGATGTGCGAGGTCAGAGAGATAGGTCTGTAGTTCTTGGCTTCCACCTGCTACCTCCTTTATGAATAGGATATATTTTACCTTCCAGTTTTCTTGGAAGTTTGCCAGTTGCAAGGAAACTCTGAAACAGCGACTGCAGTGGTCTTGCTAGGACTCACTTACATACTTTTAGAATTTTAGAAGGACTGCTGGGAATCCATCAGGACCAGTAACTGAGTTTGGGTTCATTTCATCTATAGCCCATATTACATCGTCTTCTGTTATATTGATGTAATCGATCATCATTGCCTCTGTTTTTATAGCTGAAGTTTTAAAAAATCAGGGGTGAAGTGAAAATACTTTTGAATTACTCATTTAGTATTTCACTTATCCTCATTGGGTTTTCTATGAGTGTACCATCTTTTTCGATGAGTGGCCCTATCCTGCAGTGCACGAAGCTGTTGCTTTGGCAAACTTGTAGAAAGCTCTGAGGTTAGATTTTATATTATCTATAGCCCAGGCATATATGCATATATATATATATATATATATATATATATATATATATATATATATATATATATATATATATATATATATAAACTGCTACCTCTCTTATACCCACCCTCTCTCCTCTCTTTCTCTCCCCTCCCATACCCATCTTCCCCCTCTTCCCCCTCTCGTACATCCACCTTCCCCTTCCCCCTTGATCGTCAACGCCCCCTCATAAGCTCATCCCACCACACCCCAACACACTCCTACTCTACCTTCCCACTCCACCCCATCCAATTCCTTACAGCCACCACCCACCCCCTACCCGCATACCCCCTACCCGCATACCCCCTACCCACAGACCCCTACCTCTATCCCACCCTCAGCCTAACCCACACTCCACCCATGCCTTCCCCACCTCCCAACACCCTCACATCACACCACACTAATACCCTCGCATCACACTACAACTGACCAAGTGCTTTCTCCCTTCCCCATTTTCACACTACATACGTCAAGATCACCGGCATTCTATCTCCCACACACAGCCCCTCGTTCTTCGATCACCGTTTGTTATCTCCCCCTTTTCTTAGCTCTCCTGAAAAAAGAATTTCTAACTTCCAGTCAGCCATTATTATGATTGACCGTTGACTGGACACTATTCAATTTTTTTTCTCCGTGTTTTTCTCCTTGTCTCCGTATTCTTTCTGTTGAAGAGCGTAGCTCGAAACGTCAAAGACTTTCCGTATTCCTGAGCGTCATACTAATACATCCTTTTGTTATTTACACCACCTGTCCTCGTCTGTTGTTGTTTTTTCGTATATTTTCCCATATATAAACTGCCGCCATGCATGAACAACGCCTTGAAGAATTTTAGTCGAACGTGTCTAATCCAGGACTTAGTTTTTGTAATGTGGTACTTAATCTATCGTTCGTATTCCCGAACCGCTAAGTTACCGGGACGTAATTACACCAGCACCGTTTGTCAAGTTTTGTTGGGGACACAGTCAAACACAAAGACACACACGCAAATGCGATGATTTGATAAGTTTTACAATTCTGTAAATAATAATATTTTATAAGCTTAAAATTTACAAGCAATCACCGTGTATCGAATAAGGTAAATTGTATAATATTGGGGTACATAAAACCTCGACGGAAAAACAAGGCTTTTCCTTACGCGTGGGACTCAAACCCACACCTCTGTATTTTGTAGCACACTTGTCGCAAAACATAGGTGTGTGAGTCGAGTACAATGCGTACAGAAAACCCGCTTTTCACATCAAAGGCTCATATATCCGGATATTAGACTATTTTTTTTTAGTCAATATACGTTGATCGTATATGAGCTTTAAACTCATAGAATATTATTAATGGGTGTGTGTGTGTGTGTGTGTGTGTGTGTGTGTGTGTGTGTGTGTGTGTGTGTGTGTGTGTGTGTGTGTATACAACAGGCTTCTTTCATGTTCCCTCAACCAAATCCACTCAGGAGCCTTTAGTCAGCCCCAGGCTATTGTAGAAGACACTTACCTAAGGTGCCACGCAGTGAAACTGATGACGTCTCTGTATCAGTCACACATCATTTTATTTTACCCTCTTCTACTGTTTTCTATATTGTAGAGTAGTTTAATTTTATTCTATATTTCGTTGAGGAGGCAGGAGTAATTTCGTAGTGTACGAGGCAAGCTCGAATCCTATGTGTGCTCATACTATTTCGAAAAATATTCCTCTACGAATCTCAGTTAAATAGATAAGTTTACACATCAAATAAAATCAAATAGAGTGGTGAACAGCCATACATTCACCCACCAATCGAAACACGTATAGATGCATAATAAGATTCTGCACCAGACAATCAAATTCGTTAATCGTCGCTCACTGAGGATGAAAGCTGTTTTTTTTGCGCAGGTGTATTATTCTACAAAATTGTGAAATTCAATACCCCTAAGAACTGTCGGTAGCTCTTTATAATCAAGAATATGACGAGTGTCGTTTTGGCTTTAATTCGGCATTCAGAATATTCATGGCATATGTTTATGTTACACAACATGTATTTCGACAATTATTCCAAATATTCATATTCTGAGTTCAAGTCAATTTTAGCATTCATTGAATGCCCAGGGCGATGTAATTATTTAGCTCCTCCTTTCAAAATAGTTTGCTTTGCTCTTAATTTTTTCTGTCATTCCCAATCGCGACTTCACTCCTGCTGCTTTTCATTCAGTGGTGTAACTCACGTCTCTTATTCTTTGTGTGAAGTAAAAGAAAATATTTATTGTCAACATAAATCAGGTGAAATATGAATGTTCGCAACGCTGTTTCATTTTTTCTGTACACTTATAGTTTCTATATAACATACAAAATCTTAATGGCTACATAAACTCAATGATAATGTGATATCCATGACATGTAGCGATAAGGGTATAGAGACATGCGTCAACACTTGATAGAAGTAGAATTAACTGGGAAAATAAATGTTTTAACATTCACTCTTTGCATAAGGTTAAGATCAAAACGAGTGATAAGAGACAAAATCGTTGTCCTAAGCACACACTGAGTACTACACGTCACTCTTTACCGTATATTTTACATTGAACAATAAATAATTAGTCCAAAACCCAACAAAAGAAATCATGTAAGCGATAACTGAATTATTTTATCACCTCTTTCATTCAGTATTTAGAGTGCGGCCAAGCTGGGGCACCTTCTAGAAAGGTTTTGAAGAAAAGGTAGACGCTAGCACTTGTCTGTAAGCTAGGTACGTATTCTAATCTCTCTTTTGTCGAACCTCTAAGTTGCGGTACGTACACAAACAAACACTGGTCATGAAGTGGTGGTAGGAACAAGCACACACACACACACACACACATATATACAGTGCATTCAGCCTACATTTAGTAGCTTGCGTAGCAGGAAAAGCAAATGCATTATCCCATTCAAAAATATAAGGTCGTTGAAAAACCAAAGCATCAACTAGATTATGTCCAGGTGATAACAGTTTACTCAAAGTAACCGCCCTCCCCTCGCACCATAACCACGGCTCCGAAACCTGGTGTAGGCGTTCTTCACTGAGCAGATCTTTGAAATCTCTGTGATCTTGGTTCCTGGTTCGACCTTGGTGTTGCAGGCAGAGTTGTCTTTCTCAACCACACCCAGCACAGTAATCCATCGGGTTAAAATCGAGTAGGAAACCAGGAATTAGGCTGGTGACGTCGTAGAAATTCTCCGACAAATAAGTCTGACACTTTCTGGAGGTATGGCAAGAGGCTAAATCCTGCTACCACACATATGGTCTTCCAGCAATAACCCTCCCCAGCCAAAAATTGACCATAGTCTCTAGAAACTTCACATGACCGTCTTGAGCCTAAGGCCTCTTCCAAACGTTGCTGGACTATTACCGATGTGTGAACGCAGTCAGAATGTCCCGTTGTGTCCCTTCTTACTTGCCGCTACGTCGTTGTCGCCTGCAACAATATATGTCTCGTCTTATTGCCTCTGTAGTAGTGTCCACAGAGTACTAAGCAGTTGTCATGATGTCAGTATTTGATACTGAGCACGAAGCATCATGCTACATGTAATTCGTTTCCAATCTTCAGACACTTTTCAGTCCTCCATGAACTTTTCATCAGCATTTACTTTAATATTTATGATCTCTAACGCCATTGTGTTCTCTAAGCACATGAAGCTGTTCCTGAAAACAAATGTGACATGCACGAACACCCAACACACAGAGGGAGTACCCAAAAGAAACCGGAATTTTGCAATGCTTAGACTTTTATCGCCTTCAGAGTAATCTCCATTTGTAACCCACAACACACGGAATTTGAAAATGAATTAATGAATATTTTCTGGAATGAAAAGTTCCACTAATTTTGTTTACGAGGAGACCAATACTTTAAAACAAGTTCACCTTTTGGTTAAGGAACTACGAAAGAAGCCTGAAATACTGGTACACGCGGATAAAACCAGTAACATTGTATTATAACCTCTGTTCTCTGATTAGGAAAGACATTCTGAAAATCTCTAAAGTAACTTCTGAAATTAACCTGATTAAAAATTGACTTCAACGCAAAAGAAATAGTAGAAGTGTTTCAACTAGAAGATAAAACAGAATGTTGCATCCCTAAAACTACTAGACAAAGCCTGAAGGGATCATAACTCTCTCTTCACTAACAGTCTTTTAGTAAATTTATTATTGACAAACACATACCTAAGTTTAGATAGACAATTAACTTATGGTCTAGTATTTATGAAGTGGTAGATTTGTTTATTGATATTTAGGATAAGATTACTCTAATTCTTACAATTGGATATATTTAATTATTATGCATTTATTAACCGAATTTTACGTGATACTCAAAATTGAGTATTATAATTCGAAAATTCTCTCTAAATTATTTACCTGTCTAGGCCTATCTGTATCTATTGAAAAAGAACATAATAGGGTTAATTCATTTATGTTAATTTGGATTTGGTTACGAGACTACACCAACCGTAAAATTAACCTAATGAACACCTTAAGTACATAAGTAAAAATTCTAATCAACCTACAAATATTATTGGTTCTATCGTTAGAAATATCTCTATTGCTGTATATCAAGTATCTCGACTGATGAGGAAAGTTTGAAAAATTATGAAAACTATTACCACTGGCTGTGTGGTAAGTAGCTTGCTTATCAACTACATGGTTTTGGGTTCAATCCCACTGCGTGTCACCTTGGGCGAGTGTCTTCTACTATAACCTGGTGTGTTTACGTCCCCGTAACTTAACGGTTCAGCAAAAGATACCGATAGAATAAGTACTAGGCTTCCAAAGAATAAGTCCTGGGGTCGATTTGCTCGACTAAAGGAGGTGCTCCAGCAAGGCCGCAGTCAAATGACTGAAACAATTAAAAGCGTGAAAGAGTAAAGAATGTTTCTAGCAGAAGCTGAATTCAGAATAAAATTTCCTACTTTCCTAAAGATGGAATTGAAGGACATAATAATGAAATTAGTATTACGAATGAAATAAATATTGATAATGAGAATAGTAGACATAATGAACGAAATATTTACAAGCAGAAAGAAATCTTTAGACCTAGAAAATATAATCGCAATAACATGAATAACCTCAAAAGGAAGGATAATAATATAATTTATAGTAAATCCCATAAGAAATGTAATAATAATATAAGGAAATATAACATAAACATAGTAATGAGGAAAATAACAAACATAATAATCAGTTCAACAATTGTACACCTAGCTCTGGACATATATATGCTATAATGCAGACTTCAAGTAGCTACAATTAACTCACCAAAATGTTTCGTTGCACTGGATAAACATTTTCCCCACTTAGCAAATGCATTCGGATATATAATCGACACACGGTAAGGTTTAATTTTCCGACAACTAGCCCAAATTATTGCAGCGCATAATTATTAATAGAATTGCAAAGGTCGCTAAGGACCCAGTAAACGCAATTAATAGTACAAATATAAATAATAGTAACTAGTATTGATAATAGCTATCGAGATGGAATGGGACAATATATTATGAATAAGAGTAGGGATACAGTTCTATACTTAAGAGGTGACGAGTTATGTACATTATTTACATTATTTACAATTGATGGATATTTGTGCTCATCTTGTTTGTTGTTAACACAACGTTTTGGCTGATATACCCTCCAGCCTTCATCAGGTGTCTTGGGGAAATTTCAAACGAAGGTTTTCATTCCTAATAATAAGAATGAGAACCCAGGTTTGAAATTACCCCAAGACACCTGATGAAGGCAGGTGGGTATATCAGCCGATACGTTGTGTTAACAACAAACAAGATGAGCCCAAATATCCATCAATTGTAAATAATGTAAATAATGTAAGAGTATGGATATAGTAAATACATCAAATAAAGTTTTATAGAATTGTCTGATTTTAGACTTCGACGTGCACTGCAATTAATTTAATTAAAAACAGCTAAATACAGATGACTATTATATCAAAAGACACATAGATACCCAGTAGAAACACGTGTTGGAATATAAAGAAAAATGATTTAATAAATAAATTCTGAAGAAATTATATATTTATATATATTCGTTTTGCAAGGTTCTTGATGTGAAATCGTGTGTTGAAACAGATATTGTTGTATTTGGGGATGGTCATGTTGTCAGTTTAGCCAATAAAATCAAATGCACTATGTAATTGATGTCAATTTGCTCCAGCTTTATTTTATTTTTCACATTAATCGTATTTCGGCCAGAGTTCTTTCCGTAATCGACTAACCGTTCCCACCTCCACTCAAATTTCTTTGTCTTGTGCCCAAATTTTAAAACATTATCAATATTTATATAAATGCATAAGGGCAAACTAAGCAGACTCGCTCCCATTTTGTTTAGATGATAATTTAATATGAAATTCTTTGAATACTAACAAAACTAATATTATGGAGTAGGAAGTAGATCTGAAGAAAATAGTATTCCATTTATCTTTTGTGAGTCCAGAACATGCAGTTCTAAGCACAAGTAGGAATCTTATAATATTATATATTAGGAGAGTTCTAATAGAAAATATCATCGATTACGATTCGTTTCTTCCTACCTTTCCTAGTTAATTATATCTACATTCATAGACATATACACGTACGAAGTGGCGGTCTATAACAATACATATGTCTTATGACTAAAACAATTAAAATTTTCTGATATTTTCAAAGAGGAACACGGAGCTTATTACCTTTCTAAAAAAAAAAAATTAATATTTCTTCAACATAGACATCACACACGCACACACACACACACACACACACACAGACACACGCTCTCACACGCACGCACACGCACGTACACGCACACACACACACACACACACACACACACATAGCACACGTGATCAGTTTCAATGTTTTCATATCGCAAAGGTTAGGATTTGTTTATCTCAACAATTTTCAACGTATTTAAAGAAGCAAACATTAAAAAATATCAAAAGACTATAATGCTGTGGTTCCCTAGCTGGGCATTCAACCAGTGAACATAACCATAATCTAATTACGAGATTCATTTATTTTTTTTTTTAATGATTCACAAATATTGTCCAGGCAGCATTTTGGTGTGACTTATTACTCTTTTGTTGCAATTAATTTCGAACACCATTACACATCCACACATACGTATATATATATATATATATATATATATATATATATATATATATATATATATATATGTGTGTGTGTGTGTGTGTGTGTGTGTGTGTGTGTGTGTGTGTGTGTGTGTGTGTGTGTGTGTGTGTGTGTGTGTGTGTGTGTGTGTGTGTGTGTGTGTGTGTGTGTGTGTGTGTGTGTGTGTGTGTGTGTGTGTAGATGGATAGATAGATAGATAGATAGATAGATAGATACGCATTCAGTTTTTGCCTAAGTATACAGTGCCAAGGATTACCTGATACGAAAGCAGTAATATTGATTACAAGGTCAATGCTTTAATAGAGATAAGATCTGGATATTTTCGAGTTGATCAGATATTTTATAGTGCTGATATTTATGTCATCAACTTCGTAAAATAAAAGGTAATGTCAAACCCAATGTACTTTGATGTCAAAACACAAAGGAAGAAAATTAAATAGAATAATTCATTTACTTTTGTCCTCGTATATCTACCATCTCGCTATCCTCTACAGGCTATCACTATTGATTTCTGACATAGAACGTTCGATCAAAGATATAAATTTCCAAGAGTAAATCCAAGTCGATTGAATAGAATCTTTTATCCATTAAGTGACTCAAATTATGTAATATCACTATAGTTACACTCCTTATGATGCCATAATGCCATAATGCTGTAGACTTCTCCTAGATTTAATAGAGTTAAGATATATAATTTCTACATCTTTATCATGAAGCATTTTTCTAGTCATCTCCAATTGTTATTTCACTGGTATTTTCCCATAGTCAATCCTGTTATGCCGCGTCTTAGAAACGAACAAAACCTCCTCTACTATACCCACTATGGTTTGATTCGGTCAGGTTCGGGAACGCTTTTCAATCTGTGCAGTTTCAACCACGAAGGTTCTAAAAATTGTTGTATCCTATAAATGACATCAATAAAACCAATATCTCTTGATATTTCCGTTTATTTTGTCTAGTGAGGCTACCAGTAACCCAAATTATTTTACATCTTTTCAACATATTTCAGGTTTACTGTTAAAAAAATCTAATACAATATTTTTTTATAACGATTTTAATATTTTATTGTGGGTTGACTTCGTCATGAGTGTATTACTCACACACACACACACACACACACATATATATATATATATATATATATATATATATATATATATATATATATATATATATATATATATATATATCTTTTTCCAGTGAAGTTATATATATATATATATATATATATATATATATATATATATATATATATATATATATATATATATATATGTATATATATATATATCAAAGCGAATGATAAAATGTATCTACAAGAGTATGCTGTTCAGTCACTGAATAATTATAAATATACCGTTATCTGAAGACTATGCAGCGCTAATAACAATATTAAAGTTATTGTTGCAAGATGTTGTAAAATATTTTATAGTTTCACATAGAAAGAGAAAAGTATTCGAAATATAATTAGATATTATAAGCATTAGTTTGAGACAGAAAAACGCATTATGTCTGTTTCCCTTCTCCATTACAAGTTGTTGCTTACAATGTATCATAAGATTTTACGCTGGAAAAGTAAATTCAACAGTTTATTTATAAAGAGGATAATATTCGTGTCATACATTTCTATTGAAATGTTGTAGTAAAATAAAATTTTAATTAGTTCATCATTCAATACAACTTTTTTGAACAATCATAACGAAAATAACATTTTGACGCCATTTCAGGAAAACATTAACTGTATAACATATTCAATAATCCGGCTTATAGTTTGATTTTATCACATACAGCAGTAAATATTTGACAAAACATGTTGTTTTGAATTGCTCTTTCAATCCTCCCAACGGCCACCAATTTCGCACACAAGCGAGGTGTTGTCCCGATGTTATGGACAGTTACATTTGCTCACTATTTCATGCCGTGGAACCGAAC
Source organism: Octopus bimaculoides (assembly GCF_046866305.1). Classification (NCBI taxonomy): domain Eukaryota; kingdom Metazoa; phylum Mollusca; class Cephalopoda; order Octopoda; family Octopodidae; genus Octopus; species Octopus bimaculoides. The sequence goes on from NC_142931.1 coordinate 34,124,166, forward strand.
TCAAAACATTGTGATTAGTAAATCAATCTTAATTCTTCGATTATAGCGCCTGCTTATAACAACTAAAATCCCCAAAACAGGGAGACTTCCAAGTTTGCTCATGGAAACCGCACAAAAGACCACGATTGCCTCGACCTCTGGGACAACTGCCCTCTGCACTTAATCTACACTCGATCTAGAAGCGATGCTTAGAGTAAGCCCGTTCAGAAGGGTCATTCATATTACATTTACCCACTTCCTTCCCCTCACTTTCTTTTTCAAATAAAATTTCAAAAAAGTTGTTGAGGGCTTGGCCAAAGAGGCAAGTGTCTACCTTCAGTCCTTTAAACCTGCTACGCCACGCAACATCTTTCACTAAGTTTACGAGACAAAGAAACAGTGCCTGCCCCTTCTCAGTCAATATATACACAGGAGACAAAAGCAAACACACTTGACAAACTGAATGTACGCATGATATCGAAAGGTTTCAATAGGTAACCATTTACCCAAACTACCGCGCAGATTTTGCTGTACATTTCAGGAATCCAGCTAAAGAAAACGTTACTGAAACCGGCCGCCGTAAGAGCGGCCGCCAAGTATTAGTAGTCGACGCTATTAAAGACTATAGACTGATTCACATTGATCAAAGGCCCACCCATGGCAGTATCTTTACTCACTTTGTGTAAGATGTATCGCATGAGGTGGAAGTTCATGCGAATAGATCTGCTAGTGATTGGGTATGTTTGCGCATCACCAATCAGTTCCCCGACAATAAGCACCAACCTCTTTGCTAACACGTTGGCCAAAATTTTGAAATATGTACTCAGCAGCGTTATGGGCCTAACATTTTCTATTTCATGCCCTTTGCTGGGTCTTTTCTCATCAGTACCACCACTCCTCGACCCACAGAATTAGAAATTCGCCTGCTCTACTGCCACTTGCGGTAGATATCGACTAAAAAGCCGCCAAACAAGTTTAGCATATAAAAGCAAAAGTCGTAGGACACACCATAAAAACCGAGCTAAACAACTCATGATCGTATGCCGTATTTTCGCGGCTATTATCGGCATTTCGCAACACTCCAACCCCTTGCTAAATGTCGGGGTATGCAGGCAAGCTAGGCACTGAAATTCATCCTGCATTCCAGACTGCTATTCCTCTCAAAAAGTAGAGCAAATTGAAATGCTGCACAGTACTTCTCGTGGTCGATTACTATGTGCCCATCTTGGCCTCCAAAGACCGAATTGTGGCTTTGTTTCCATGGTGCACTTCTACCACCCTGTCCTATCAAGCAGCTTTCGTTCCTTCTTGTCTAAGAACACTCACCATTGCTTTGATAGTGAAACCTTCGTGTTTGGCGATGAAATAGTCGTCCAGGGTCAATCCTGCGGCCAGCACGTCGGTTTCAATACTTTGCCTGAGCACCTCTTTTAAGTTTCTGACAACTTGCCTTTTATTTATTTCTATCACTAATACATTATTCGACCGAATTAATTCTACTCTAATTGCCTTTTTAAGAGCGAGCCACCATCTTTTGTTGACGATTCTTCCCATCAACACCCGCTTAACTGATTATGTGATCCTGTCTCTGCAAGCTTGGCCTGCTGGGAGTAACGTGTTCAGCTTCCACTAACCGGGTTCCTGCCTTCCAAGCCTGGTGGACCGTACAGGTCACAAATTTATGGTCTGCGCAGCAGATCAGTTTAAAAACTGAACAACTTATACTATCTCTAGCTACTGGCCTGCAGAATACTCTGTCTGGATACGAACGAGATGACCCAATGTGATTCGTACACCTCCACATTGGCACATCTAGGATATCCAATCCGTATCTGTCAGCAGATTTGCAAAGCTTTTACAACCCTCTTTTATATCCGCTGGCCCCACACACTCCAAAACTGACTCTCAGAGGATATTCCGATCGCCGACTTACGCTAAAGGTGGAGACGTTCTAAGGAAGATTTTGCAGGCCAGTAGCTAGAGATAGTATAAGTTGTCCAGTTTTCAAACTGATCTCGCTGCACAGACCATAAATTTGTGACCTGTACGGTCGACCAGGCTTGGAAGGCAGGAACCCGGTTACTGGAAGCTGAACGCGTCACTCCCAGCAGGCCAAGTTTGCAGAGACAGGATCACATAATCAGTTAAGCGGGTGTTGATGGGAAGGATCATCAACAAAAGATGGTGGCTCGATCTTAAAAGGGCAATTAGAGTAGAATTAATTAGGTCTAGTAATGTTTGGAATGCACGATGAATTTCAGTGCCTACCTTGCCAGCATACCACGATTTCGGCAAAGGATCGGAGTGTTGCGAAATGCCGATAACAGCCGCGAAAATATGGCATGTGACCATGGGTTGCTTAGCCCGGTTTTCATGGTGTGTCCTACGAGTTGGTGTGTCCTACTTAATTTATCGACCTCGAAAGGATGAAATGCAAAGTCGACCTCGGCGAGATTTGAACTCAGAACCTAAGAACCGACGAAATGCCGCAAAGCATTTCACCCGGCGACTTAACGAAAATAATAATAATAATAATAATAATAATAATAATAATAATAATAATAATAATAATAATAATAATAATAATAATAATAATAATAATAATAATAATAATAATAATAATAATAATAATAATAATAATAATAATAATAATAATAATAATAATAATAATAATAATAATAATAATATTAGCAAGAGCAACAATATGAACAGCAACTATTATACCATCTTTTATTATTTGCTTTCATAGAAAGAAGTTGAATATCTTGGATAAACGTTTGTTAAATCGTATGGGAGTCGTTGAAACTCTTAATACTCAATATCAGTACAGAGTATTTCTGGTAAGAAAAAATTGCTTTCATGGATAGAAATATTCACCAATACCAGCATCTACTTAATATTTTTTGCGCATAATCTTTTTATAGACAGTAATGTATCTCTAATTGGCATTGTCATAGTTCATATTTGGTTAGCAATCGAAACATTACAGTATATATGCGTGTGTATGTATATTTATGTATGTATGTATGTGTCTGTATATGTATATAAAATATATATGTGTGTATATACGTGTGTGTGTGTGTGTGTGTGTGTGTGTGTACATATATATTGATCGAATAAATGAATGCATATCATTTAGTTTTGTACTTATAAGAATTATATGTTGCTCAATAAAGATCTTTTGAGGAAAAATGTAATATCACTTTGTATAGAAATGTATAAATCTACAACAAAGGATACTTTCTTTAAACTCTTTTATATTACCTTTAGGTTTTGCAGAAAACACAATACGAAGCACGATGAATTAGTCGATAAC
>NC_142931.1:34132460-34144960 GCF_046866305.1 Octopus bimaculoides
TAACCTCCTCCTCCTCCTCCTCCACCACCACCACCACCACTATCACAACAACAACAACAACCAACACCTCCCCCTTATCATCATCATCATCATCATCACTGTTGTGTCACCTATGACTTGATTCTAATTATCACCCTTAAGCATGTGACTTTCAATATTTATTTTCCACAAACCTTGTAAGCTGCTTATTTTTTGCTGAAATGTTGGAAATATGTTGAGAGAAATGTCTTATGCCTCAGTCAACCTGTACACATACTTATATATGCTGAATGCACATACAAAACATGTACACACACAAAGGAAAAAAGCGATTCGAAGAAAATCACAAATAATTGCACTGCACGTAGAGAGAGAGAGACGGAGAGAGAGACAGGCAGACAGAGAGAAAGAGGGAGAGAGAGAGAGAGAGATAGAGAGAGAGAGAGAGAGAGAGAGAGAGAGAGACAGAGAGACAGAGAGACAGAGAGAGAGAGAGAGATTGAAACAAAGAAAGAGGCAACGAGAGACTATATGCATAACTCCGATTATATGGAAAGCATGTCAGTCAATGTAAAATCTTTTTTTCTGTTCAGCTCCTTGTCTTTACTGCATCCAATTTTCCAACGAACATACTCACACACCACCTTTCTCTCTCTCTCTCTCCCTCTCTCTCTCTCTCTCTCTCTTTCTCTCTCTCGCTTTCTTTCTTTATTTATTTCTTTCTTTCTTTCTTCCTCTCTCTCTCCGCAATTTAATTGAGTGTAGTGTGCTGGAATGTACTTCAAGTTTAAGGCGCTTCTTTATGTTTTGATCTTTTATGAAAGCCAAGCAATCCAAATTATTAAACGGTAAGTTAAGGATTGGCACTAGATTGCAGCAATGCTAGCTTTGAAATCCTCCTTTTGTCACAACATACACGGCATTTCAAATACATAATCACAATATTTATTTTCTTAGATTTGTTCCGTTCCCATTTCATCTCTTTCAACTATTCCTAGATATAGTAACATCCGGAATTCTAGGAAACAGCTCATTGTCTGCGCTGGCAACAATTGCTCTAAAGGAAAGTTCATAGAAAACTTCTATCATTTTAGATAGGGTGGGGAGTGAATAACCTAACCTTTCGAACCCAGTGCCAAAGCAACGAAAGTACTATCTCTCTCTATCAATTTAATTATCTATCTATCTATCTATCTATCTATCTATCTATCTATCTATCTATCTATCTAACAAACTATCTGTATGTCAATCTATCTCTATCGTCTTATTTTTTATCACCCCTAATTGTAACTCCTATTTGTCGTGCGCCATTTTCTTGTTGTTATTGGGTACTAATTATTTTCTTCTTTTATCTAATCGACTGGGGAGTGGTTTCCATTGTATGCATTTAACTATATGTATTTGCATCTCTGTGTGCATACATAGATAGGAAGATAGAGAGAACGCGATACCTATACGCGTGGATATTTACACCAGAAATTCATATTTCACATGAGCTTGCCATATTACCCTCATTTCGGATTCTAATATATACAAATGGATTTGTTGGATTTATACACCACCGATTGCTCTATGAATAATATGCCTACACGGCCAAATAGCCTATATATTAAGCTGTTCCTGGAGGAAGTCGAAGACATTGCGAGACAGATACGATGGAAAGTCATATACAAGCGGGTGCTGAATAGTTTGGCTCCCGAGTTCTTTTACAGGGCTTAGAAAAACTGAAGGACCGCTGAAATACACGTGTAGATTAGAGAGGGGGATACATGGAATAAAATCATAATTAATTAATCGTCCAGTATTTTCTTTTACCCTAAACCAGGAACTTTTCAGGACTTCTTTGTATTTTGACACTATGTATGGTAAAACAATACATAGATAGATAGATAGACAGACAGACAGACTGACAAGTAGATAGATAGATAGATAGATACATACATACATACATACATACATACGTACACAGATAGCTAGCTCGATAGCTAGCTTGATAGATAGATAGATAGATAGATAGATAGATTTCTTTTATTAGCCACACAGGGCTCAACAAAGATGGGACGAATACAATGTAGAGCTTTTCTTTTTGGGAGGGGAAAGGAAGAAAAAAAAAGTAGGGGTGGGTGTCGATCAAAAGGGATCGTAGGAAGGAAAAAAGGGGGGAGTTCGATCAAAAGGGACCGAGAGAATAGAAGAAGAAAAAAAAAAGCGATCAATAGGGATCGTGTATCACAGTAATGTTCTCGTGTAAAAAGAGGGGAGGACAGTTTAGGTTTAGCCGTGGAAAGAAAAGCCTACGGAAAAGACCACGATAACCTTGGTCAATATTGTCATTGCAGACACTATAACAGTAAGTGACTCTCTTTTGCCTTTTTGTTTTTTGTCTGTATGTTTTTTACTCCTTTATAGTGTTATGGTCAAGGTGGCTCCGTCATTCACACGTGCCATCCTTGCTACATTCACCCATCTTTTTTTGAAGCATTCACTAGACAAGACTTCCCTTTCTACTCTCACCTTCCTCTTCAGATGATACTTGAAGAAGTTGATGAGAGATTGCCCAGAGAGGAAAGTCTTTGTCTCTAGACCTTTCAGACGCGTCCACCATACACATTCTTTCGCCATAGCCACAAGTACGAAGAAAATAGCTCTTCCTTCCAATTTAAAAGAAGGAGGCGCGACAATATTCACGATAGACTCGGCTGATAGACCGACTCGTCCCACACGCGACAGCAGTTGTTCGACGTAACCCCACAGCTCGGAAATGGTGGGACACTGTACGAGTGCGTGCAGAACGGTTTCGTCGCTCCGCCCGCATCTCGGACAGGTCGGCCCCGTGTTTCTCGAGCCATGCCTGTAGAGCTTATCCCGAACGGGTAGAGCTTCTCGATAGCACTGCCAGGCCAGGGATCTCTGGAAGTTGTCCATAGGTCCCGGCCCGAAGGTCGTCTTAAACAGGTGGGTCAGGTATTCCTCTTCGACGCCCAGGTTCGCCCCGAGATTGTCGTCGTACCTTCCCTCCACTAATCCACTATAGAATGCGTTAGTTGTGATGCAGTCGCTCAAGGTTGACCGGGGTGTTGGAGTTGCCGGAGAGTAACGTGACACTCGCGGTGCCATTCGCCCTTCCTCGGCCTCTTCTTGATCCACGATTGCAGTTCGGTCATGGAGACGAGCTGCGGGAAAGCGCGCCGCACAAACGGCGACCACACCTGTTCACCGTTGTCTACGTAGAGCCGGAGATATCGTAGTCTCAGCGCGTGTCTGCGCATCATCAACCACGGCATGCCCAGTCCTCCTTTTAACGGGTGTTGGCAGCAAACGGATCGCCTAACCATCGGAACGCTTCCTTTCCACAAGAAACGGAAGAGGATGCGCTCCAGCTTGGTGATGGTAGGGTCGGGACAAGGAACGACGGTTAGGTGGTAGTAGATGACGGACGCGATGTACGTGTTCGCCACCTCCGCCCGACCTTTTAGGGACAGCTTCCTCTCGGCCCATTGCCGGGCTAGAGTGGCCACCCTTCTCGTTATCTCGTCCCAGTTCTTCTCCGTTTGGAGGTCTGGACCAAACCAGACCCCGAGCAACTCAACCGGACCGTCAGTCCAACGTCCCACGACGGAGGCGCTGCTTGACGGCATGGGCTTGCTTCTCCAGATAGATAGATAGATAGATAGATAGATAGATAGATAGATAGATAGATAGATAGATAGACACACCTATGCAAATATAGGCAGTTGCTTGATTCTGTATATGCGTATGTAGGCGTGTGTGTGTGTGTGTTATATTTCTACTCCGCTATTGGAGTAAATCATTGGACTACAAACATTGTAAGGCACAGACTACAAATGATTATTCATTCACTGGAGCCGAGACAATAATTTTCTAAGACGCATGATAAAAGAAATCGGGCTTTTAGGCAGGTATATAGATAAATAAGAACGTAAACCTACTCACACACACATACAGATGTATTTCACTAAATTCTATTCACTCAACTTTGGTCAAACCGATGGTTATAAGTGAACTTCTCAAACACAAAGTTATGCATGTTCCTATTATCTCAATTAATATTATTTCAATTCGTTTCAAACATTTTCTCTTTTCATCTATCTATCTATCTATCTATCTATCTATCTATCTATCTATCTGTTTGTCTGTCTCCATCTACAAAGCTTTCAATATATCTATCCATGTATCTATCACTCAAACTATCAATGTCTCACTTCTGGCTATATGATTTATTCATTTTGAGGGTGTGGGTTTGCTACTCCTAATTTCAAGAATTATTGTTACATTTGCTACCAAAGACAGATATCTTTGGAAACATCATCGAAAAGTACAGGGTCAAAAGTTAACATTTATCAAATTTCGTGAGTCTTTTTTCTTTTTATTATTAATCTTTTCTTTTATGACATTTCAAAACACTGACAATAAATTATTCCCATCATTATCGATATGCATCTGAAACAGCAACAACAACAATATTTTTTTTTTTTTTTTTTCTCAATGACAAATGCTTGAAAATGCAAAAACACACAAGAGATACAAAAAGTACAATGTAACGTTAAAAATTAGGAGGATGGAAATACAAAGAAGAGTGTGATGAGAACGGAGAAGCTATACAAAGACGAAAGAAGTGAAAGACGTAATACAATATACAAATAAATGAATTTAAAATCTATAAAGCAAGAATTTACGTAGAAATACAAAAGTGCGATAAAGCATACACTAAGAGTGAATTATGTATATGAAAAAGATTAATTTCGACGTGCGTTAATCAGGGTACTCCGCTTCTCTGATATAATCTGCTGTGGGCTTTCTTATAATCACCTTATAGTATTGGTTCATGAAGAGTTCATGTGTTATACTGAGCTAGTAAGGACCGCTGTCCTCTGCATCATTGAAATAAGATGTTTCGTAGAATGCCTCAACTTTAAAATGGTATTTTAGTATATCATACTAATTAAAATATGATTCAGTTCCTTTTCTCGATCTGTAGTTCTTTTGGATACTCCTTGTCCGTATTGTATAAGTATTTTATTAGAACTTTGTTATAAGAATTTTGCGAGTGATTGTGAATTTCATTTCATTCAGGTAAAAGTTTCGTTCAATCTCACGAATAATCAGTTCACCTTCAGATTCGGATTCTTCCTAGGCACAGACATTTTCCTTCGTAGAAAATCTATGCAACTTAGCCTTTTTAGTTCTTCACTTATTTCCTTTTATCATTTCAGTTTTTATTGCCTTGGCTCTATCTCCGTTTTATTGACAAAGTTTGATTTTTCCCATCAGCCCTTGCTTCTCATTCGAAAACGTACACAGGCTAATGCTGCTGTGAAATGGTGTTTCCTTGCTATTTGTACTTACTGTATTTGTCTCTCTTTGTCTTCACTAGAGGTGGCTGGAGTGATTTGTATCTCAAGGCAATCGTGGCAATATCGACGAACAATTCTACTTGCTGACACATGAGTTGTGGCTCGTGTCACCCTCAGACCAATTACCTCCATGGTTTGTGGGGATCTTTTTCTTCTATTCTTTATGATTTCTATGTTGAAAGTTTTAGGATGTGTTTTGCTAACACAAGCAAGCCGGTGAGTCGCTCACCCAACCTCAGTGCTGAACTTATTAGGATAATTTTCCCGGTATACTCTACGGGACATAGTTTAAATTTTGCTTAGTGGAGATATGTTATCATAACGAATTGTACGTCCATGGACAACCCGTTTCATCACATATCGCTAAATTTTAAATCGACACTTTCCACTTATCCAATTAGTGCTACGAAGGAGACTATTGGCTGTGAGTGTTTGACATTACCACCGATGTTGCTAACGATAATCTATCTGTATTTCTTTGTCAAATACACCGGGATCACTGTATGAGCACGTATTTTGTATTCTATTGTATATTGTGTGTTTTTTGTTTTGTTTTGTTTTTTCGCTACGTCTTATTTTAATAAATTTAGAATTTATCGTGTACGGCATAATTCCCATGGACCTGAAATTCAAGATTTCCCGGTAAGGAAAAAACCCACATGTTCAAAATGCTCTCTACTTTTCCGACTTCTGATTGCGTGATTCTGGCTCTCCACCAAACTGGAAACGACGTTCAATTTGAAGTGATTTGAGTCGCGTGAGAGAATCATAAGGAAAGCGACGGCGGCACTCATTGGCATTTCACAGAAGGTATTCCAGACGTGTTACCAGCAGTTGTAACAACGCTGGGGAAAGTGTGTGAGCTCCCCCAGTGGGTATTTTCAAAGTGATTGAATAAGATTTGTGAAATGTGCAATTTTTTTCAGGCCTAAAATTCGAATGCTACTTCAAGGCATGTATATGCATACATACATGCATACATACATACACACATACATACATACATACGTACATATACATACGTATGTATATGTGTATATATATATATCTAAATATGTGCGCACACACACACAAATATATATATATATGTATATGTATGTATGTATGTATGTATATATGCATGTATGTATGTATTGTCTTTTAAAATATATATTAATACATAAGTAGTTTTGAATTTCATGATGTTGAAATGTAGTGTGAAATCGAACTAATGAAACGGATCTAAACCGTATTTTTCCTTGACTCTGAAAATGTGATCCTTTTTTTTCCAGAGAAATGATGGTTCCAATTACCATTATTTGATGTACAATATAAGTGGTCACAACATCAAAGATCCATATGAATCTATGAATGATAATCCTGCCAAAAGTTGTGTCAAAACTGTTTCAGGCCAACGATTGTATCATGTGGTAGCATTGATAACAATTGCGTTGTATCTATGTGTTAGATCAAGCGACAATACTGGCGATAATTACGCCAAACGTTAAGGCTCCGTTGATTTAGCGAATGTGTCATGTGATATTATGAATAATAATTTGTCATAATCAGTAAAAATAAAATAAATAACTTGCTTCTTTATATATGATTATGCGTGAGAATGCTTGCTTGTTTATGCGTGATTCTGTGTGAAAATGCTCCTGTTTAAAATAATGTTTAGTTTATTCAATCGTGGTTTATATATTTTTTGATAAACATATTTTCTTTCTTTGTCCGTATTTCCTCTGTGGCTCTGTCGGAGATAGGATCAGAAAGACGACAAATATTGCTGATTTGTTTGTCGCGTATAAGTTTAAATGTTCATTAATCGTACCAAAGTACGATTTGAACGGCAACTCTATCATCGTTACTAACTATACAGCCTCTCAATCCTTATTCAGTTAAAGAGATTGTTTTAGAATAATAGATATATGCTTCCATTAAATATGTAACTTGTGCCTCAATAATCACCTGAATTTGGTTCCAATTATTTTTGTTGATGTATTAACTTTGTTGTTGATTGTCTTTGTATGAGCAATGTTGTTCATGACAATGAGTTCGTTTTTAACATTTAACAATCTTCTCGGGTATTTGCAGGTGTTTCTTATGAAATAATTAAGTATGCTACAACAGTGAGTCAGTGCACTTGCATCTTACCTGTATATACTATACTTACATTCCGCTGAGTTTGAAACTCTCATTCTATCATTACCAATCATATAATAGATTTTATATTTTCTTCATTGTTAAAAATTTAATCAAAATCGCATTTGATATCGTCGACATTGTCATCATCGTCATTATCATCAACGTCATGGATAGAATCATAATTTTCTCCATCGTATTTGCACCCATCATCATTTTCTGCAATTTTCCATTTTATATTTATGCTGTTCATTTTAATGCCAGATTTTATAAACTATACATATAGTAGGCATAACAGTGGTTTCAGATCAATCCCGCTTCGTGGCAGCTAAGGCATGTGTCTACTGTTAAAGCGACGGGATTTGAGGGTGAATTTCGCAGGCGAAAACTGTGAGGAAGACCCTCGTGTGTACAGACACACACACATAACAAGATGTGCGTGTCTCTTTGTGTTTCTCTCCCCACCACTTGATAAACGGTAATGATGTGTTTACATCTCAGTAACTAGCGGTTCTGCAAACAGACCGATAGAATCAGTACACAAACATAAAAAATAAATACTTGGGTCGATTTGATCGACTAAACCCTTCAAGTTAGTACTTCATCATAATTGCAGTCCAATGACTAAAACAAATACAGAAATGTCAGGCTGAGTATAAAGTATGCAACGTGTTGAAGCTTGAAATTTATAACAATATATTTGAACAATGCGGAAATTTTATTCACCAAAGAGCTGATGAATTCTTTGAACGTACTTTCAGCATCGGTTTCATTTTTAAACACCTTCTTTCGCAGGAAGCCATAAACGTGCTTGAAAAAGTGGTAGTCGATAGGAGAAAGGTCTGGGGAATAAGCTGGGTGGGAAGAACTTCATAGCCAAGTTCCCTCAACTTCTGGAGCGTCATTAGTGACACGTGTGGTCGAGCATTGTCATGAAGAATGATTGGTCTTCTTTTGTTGACCAGTCTTGGACGGAGGAGAAGCAGTTTCTCGTTCATTTTGGCAATTTCATGGCAATATGCTTCTGCAGTAATTTTTCCAGATTTTAAGAAATTATAGTGACTGAATCCAGCAGTACACCACCAAACTTTCACCAGACGTCTATTCTTTGGGAATAGTAGGAGGAAGAAATGTTCTCCTTGTTGAATTTTTGAATTTCTGAATTTCTTTTTCTTTTACTTGTAGACTTTTTCTTTTCTTTTTAAAAGTTTGCTGTGGTTTACAAGTTTTTGTAATTGTGCAGTTTGTATATATTAGCAGGTGCTTACCTCCTTAATTTTTTTTTTTTTTTTTTGTTTTTTTTTGCAATAAAAGGCATGTTTACATATTCGGGTAGTCAGAGAGAAAAGAGATAACATTTTCACATAAACTTTAGATTTTAAAGTTTTAAAGTTTTCTAGAGATGTTCGTTTGTATGTCAAATGAGAGAGGCAGTAGTGTTTTTGCAATACAAAGTATGTTTGCATTTTCGATTATTCAGGGAGAAAGGAAAGAAAAGAAAAGGAGAGTAAAATTTTCACAGAAAGTTGTAGATATTAAAGTTTTAAGATTTACTAAAGATGATCTTTAGTATGTCCGCAAAGAGAAAGCTGTAGTGTTCTTAGAATAAAAAGGATGTTTACATTTTCGAATACTTAGGGAGAAAGAAAAGGATAGGTATTCACAGAAGCTGTAGATATTAAAGTTTTTAAAGCTGATCATTTGTGTGTTCGAAAACTGTAGATATGTAAGCCTCTTAACTTATTTTGAGGGAAATTTAAAATACTCGCAGGGATTTGTAGATATCCTAGTCTTTGAGGGCTATTATTATTATTTTAAGATAGTTACGGACAGTTTCAAAGCTTCTGGTCCGGAGAAAAGAATGAAAAGAAAATGTACTAGGATTTGTAGTGTACCTGAAGTATGTACGGTTTCCCACAAACTAGAAGGAAGTTTGATGCTACACTTTTCTTTGCTTGGCTGTAAAAAATGTTATGATAATAACCAGCAAATCTTCATTTAAATATCATGCGTGTATCTGTGTGTGTGCTTGTGTGCGTGTGTTTGTAAGTTTGTGCATTCCTAAGTGTGTATAAATATTAATTATATAAACTTTTGACATAAATGCATGTTTATATATATTTATGTGTGTAAGTGTATTATCCATATATATATATATATATATATATATATATATATATATATATATATATATATATATATATATATATATATATATATATATATATATATATATACACGCACGCACACGGACACACATGCTTACATGAATATATGTGTGTACAAATGTAAAACTAATGATAAGAAACGTACGCAATCGAATAGAGAAAAATAGAGATATTAATATATTCAAATGTCACATACAACGTTAGTCACGTTAATTCCAAATTCGAAAGACACAAGAAAAGTCTTTTAAGTTCCAGTGATCTGAACAAATCAGTAACATTTGGCATCTATTCCATTTTCTCCGATTTCTCATTTATTTTCTTTCCTTTGGATGAAATGCATAATCCGAAACGCTGGCTCCTATTTTATAACTTCTATTGGCTTTTTTTATTTGCATTGTATACACTTTTTCTTTGCTTTTGTTTCGTTTCATATTCCACACGTGCTCCATATTGATTATTTGTCTGTCTCTTCTACCCCATATGCTTCCTATTGTACTGTTGTGTTTTGTTTTTCTGTCTACTTATGTATGAATGAATGACTGTATGCATGTTTGTATGTAAGTATGTAAGTGTACGTATGTATGCATGTACGTATATATGTATGTATTTATCTGACTATCGATCTATGGATCTATCTATCTATATTTGTGAGAGAGAGAGAGAGAGAGATGTGCAAGTCCATTTTATACTGTATGTGTCCTTGAGGCAGATAAATAAACTGTTATGATTATTGATCATAAAAGGAATTGACAAAGATAAAATTAAAGTTGAACAACACTACTAAAAGGGATTATTTAATTTATTTGCGCTAAATTATATTACACCCGAACAGTAACTGATCTAATGGATTATATTTTATTTATAGCTTTGAGTGGAACGGCATTATAAAATTTACATCATTTAGGCAATTATTAAAATTTGACATAGGTGTGTGTGTATTATGTGTGTGTGTGTGCACTTATAAATACACACAAATAATTATATACATATATATGCATATATTTATAGTATTTATGATTGTGTAGACATACATTCATTCGTACATATGTTCGTACATACGTTCATTAACCAGATGCAAAGAAATATATGAATATATGTGTATGTGTGTATGCACGCTTTCATGTTTAAATATTTGAAGTATGTATGTGTGTATAAATGTGTGTATGTGTGTGTGTGTGTGTGAGAGAGAGAGAGAGAGAGAGAGAGAGAGTATGTCTATGTACTTATGCATATATAGATACATAGAGATAGACACAGAGAGGGGGAGACAGAGAGACAGGCAGACAGACAGATGAACAGACAGACAGACAAATATACGGACAGACAAACAGACGGACAGACCAGCAGACAGACAGATATGCATGAGAGAATAAATGAGCACTCGCGACATTTGGTGTTGGAGTTAAATGTGTCTGGTGACATTTTGACAGCAGTGAATATGTGTACTGGTATCAATAGCCATCATCAGCAGACTAATTTTCCTACCTTGAAACCAGTCTGAGACGATACACAAGCAATTAGTAAAAGAGTAGAGGAAAAGTGTATTCTAAGATGATTCGTATTTATAAGAAATAAAACTAAGCGGCTACCTTAATGCAATTGTTACAAATAATTCTTAGAAAAGAAGTTATTTCATGGCAGCATTTTGAATACATTGACGAAAAATGTTATCCTATGTACAATACATTATAAATGCTGGTCCTATAGAAATTAACTTTGCTTTGAAACGAAGTTAACGAACATGGTGTCTAATGTGCATATATTTATTTGCTATTACTGCGGGTCACCATTAAGCTTTAATATGAATAGTGTAGAGAAGCTATTATCTTCTGATATCAATGCGAAAACAGCGTCACGCTTTATAAAATCTAACGTTTCGACAATTAACATCCATAACACTGACGCCATCTTTTAATGTCACACTACATGACTCCTCCTACCCAAGTCTGTTAACAAGAACTATCATACTCTTTCAAATCAAATACTTAGTCCTAATAATTTCTAGTGACCCTACACTAGACGAAAAGGTTATAAACCGTCTCATACATGAATCTGTAAATTTTGCACAAAACCAGGAATTGCTTAACGAGGATAATACAATCAATTAACGCAACCCTACATTCCTTTACCTGATAGGAATAATAGCTAAAATTTCTTAAACTCATATCCGACCTTCTTAGAAATGGTAGGGAGCATTAAATAATGTGCCTGAATAAAGGACGAGAGAAGCAGATCAAATTAACTTCAGCAGATTTTGGGCATAAAATGAACTGGAATATAGCGAAATGCCACGAAAGATTTACTCATGCCACTTTCGTAGAAATACGAGAAAAGATAGTTGATTAAGCTGGAATGAATGAGATTGGATAGCCTTTGCTATGCCAGGGGAAAAGCCGTCGCATAGAAAGATGTCAGAGAATAATAAGGGAGAATGAAAAGAAGAAAGGGAGGAAAATTAATGAATGAAATAAATAAATATATATGTAAAGAAAGAAACATTAGTAATAAATCATATAGAAGAAAATTGTGATTTGTCAGTGAGTACTTCGTTGCCCCAAAACCGAATATTCGCCTTAAGAAAGTATTGTGCATCTGTGGGGATCAGCAGCATCGAAATTAATGTGAGTCATGTTTGAAATCTGTAGAAAATAAGCAAATATAAAGCTACATTAAGTGATACGACTCCAACTCACGAGTTTAAGAGTTTTGGTGAGTACAGATTTTGCTGTTAGTCACCAGTACTCCAAAGTTTGCTCTGACCCCAGTTATATTAAATACCAGAAAATTATTTTGCGGTTAAAGCCAACAAGATTTCGAGAAGGGCTAGCCCACCGTTGTGCTGACATGTTTTAAAATC
>NC_142931.1:34149960-34169960 GCF_046866305.1 Octopus bimaculoides
CCCAAAGATAGAGCCTTGTATCTTTGTTGGAAACCGGCTCCCTCCTCAGTGGAAGATTTATAATTATAAAAAAAATAGAATAGACATGCATACATTCATATATACACACATACTTACTTCCATGGATGGCATTACGCCAGTTCCGATCAAAGGAACTGCACGCTTTTGGAATTAACGTGCAGTGGCTGAGCACCCTACACACATGCGTATTCATAAATATGATCTGCGTTCCTTGAACTTTCCTTATCCATATATTTCCAAATTAACCTTTTAATTTCGGTGAGAACTTCTTTATGCCATATAGTTCCATTGTCTTTTGGAAGTTTGGATCGTTCCTTGAGCATTTATAGAACAGGAAGATCTTGAGTTTTCTTCTCCAAATAAATTTCAAATGTTTGCCCAGTGGAATTTTCCGTAGTTCCTCTTGTCGGATTTGCTGTCTGTGAAATCTTGCGCATTGGCAAATGAAATTGTTGGTTTCACCAATATAATTTTCCTTGCATTTGGGGCAAGTAATGTGGTAGATGAGATTTTATGTCTTGCAGTTCGTATTTGCATTTACGTAGAACGAGAAAGGAAAAAAATTTCAGATCATATTTATATAACTGAGAAACACTTTCCTACACTTAAACGGTTTTCATATTGTATTTAAAATTACACCTATACTTACTTTAAAATCGGCTAAATCAAAAAGAACATGTGAAATTTTAATTAAAAAAAATTCATCCCATCCATAATACTATTCTCTCCCTCTTACATCAATGAAAACAAAAGAATTTAAAAAATCAAAACCTTGAAATGTAATTATAATCCTAACTGGTGAAAATCAAAAACAACACCTGGTCTTCCAATTAAAAATGTAGACCACTTGATTACAACAAATTCCCCTCCCAAAAGGTCACTAAAAAAAAAAAAACATTGACTCAAGCAAGTTCAACAACACTGATACAAAAGCCACGCCTCCCCCACCTCTCAAACTTTATCCTTTTCTCTTTTCCCTTCCTCTGCAAACTCCGAAAACAATCCTACTTTCTTTTGTCTTCTCTGTCTTCATTATCTCGCACACTCTCCTCCTCTCTCACCCTTGCACCTTCCTTTCTAGTTTGTTCCTCTCTCTGCCCTTTCCTCTCTTTTTCTAAAACATAATCAGTTTCAATTTTATATAAAAAGGCGAAGTAAACTTACTATAAACCACTTTTTTGATAAATCCGATAAGAGAAGAAAGCGCTAAAAATGTAAATAAAAATATATACAATCATCCAACATTCTGACTACCTTATTATTCTCAGTATACAATATCTATACAAAACTTTCTCTCTCTCTCTCTCTCTCTCTCTCTCTCTCTCTCTCTCTCTCTCTCTCTGTATATATATATATATATATATATATATATATATATATATATATATATATATATATATATGTATATATATATATATATATATATATGTGTGTCTGTGTCTGTGTGTGTGTGTGTGTGTGTTTGTGTGTCTGTGTGTGTGTATGTGTGTGTGTATGTGTGTGTGGGTGTGTGTGTGTGTGCATATAAACATCTGTATGCGGTGTGTATTTGTGTGAGTGTACGCCTACGTTAACCAGTTTGTATTCATGCGCAACAAGTTTGTGCATGACAGATGAAAAAATTTCGATTATGTATATGTACACCTATATTGATTATGCCGATGTTAATATATTGTATTTCAACTCATAAAACATATGTTTTAAAAGCTCTGTAGGAATCGCCTAATAAAATATTTAATGTAAAGTCAAGAAATGCTGCAATAAAAGTAAATTCGATGCCTACTTGAATACAAAGGAGAGCGCTATGGTAGATTTTTAATTATAAAGGCAACACAAATTAGTAATTGGTTAAATTCACCTAAAACCCGTTTTACAATCATCTCTAAACTTTGAAGACAAATTGACTCAAATTCAGAATATAACGCTTAAAATGCAACACCAATAAATTTTCATGTCTCTAGTTATATCATTTTGATTATTTGAAAAGAGGACGACATAGCGCTATACATGGTGATCGATGATTTAAAGACAATTATATTGGATCTTTGTAATAAGTAAAAAACAATATTAACTATATATATTGTATGCTCCCTCTTTGTTACGTTTAAACTTCAAATTCATATTCCTCGACCCGGTATGATTTATAAGTAATTAACTCCTTTATATTAATTGTCATCAGTGTTCCACATGTTTAAATAAGTGTTCAATATATTAAAAAATAATTCCATATGTGACTATTAAAATTTAACGTCTAGACTGCCTTGAATAAAGAAAATACATTGGACGGTGTACTTCTTATATATAAAATATGTAGGGTTAACACGAATGGAATGCTTTTGATCTTAGTTTTATCCTGCACATAGACAACAAAACTTGTAAAATAATTTCACTGTGCGTCACATATTTCGAAAGTCATATTGTCTTTAAATATATATATATTTTAAAATTTATCATTGTGTAGATAAGTAGAATACACCTTTTAAATGACCACGTAACAACAATAATTAGTGAAGAAGCTTCATTTCTGTATCGTCGGGCATTTACAGACGATATACAGATGGCTTCGCTGATTATAGATGTAGTTATTGAAAATTTACTACAATAGAAAACAAACATTCAAATCTTATGTCTCTAGAACCTACACTCACTAGAAGAATATGTACACATTTTGCGTCTAAGTTAGGATCCTATATCAATAAGATTTTTTTAATATATACCTAGGCTTATTCCCCATTCTTTTAGGAGTGGGTAGCCACAACAAAACACATGGGTATGACTATAAACTATATCTGGTAGAGGGACCCCGGCGCCCTGGTTTCACGGTTTGAAGAGTGTGGAACCACTTCTTAGCCACTATTGTTTCAAGGTCTACTCTGGCCCGGAGCGCTAGCACGTGTAAGGGTCCCAGCTATAGGATAAAAAAAAAACCCTTGCGACTGGGGGTGGGGACCGGTAGAATGTAGTCACCATATTGCCTGCGTGGAGTAAGAGGCGACTAAAAGGGGTGGGAGCGAAGGGACTGGAAATCCACTCCTAGTAATTTCAAATTCCTAAAAAGACAAGAAAATCTATAAGACCAGTATGCATAAAGCCTTCCAAATGTTTTCTCTCATTGCCTTAGCAGCCTACTGGATAGATATGTATAAGTATTCTGTCATTAGATACGATAAAACACGTGCTGCAAAAGTTATAACCCATGATATACACAAAAGATATAGCTATAGTTTAGACACCTGCAAGATGTAGGTTAATGGCTAATACTGCACTTTTCAAATTGTGAAATAATTATTTTACAATGAACCGCGTTAAATAATAAGTGTTTAATTACATTTTTGCTGGACATTTCCCCTAGGAAATTAGTTGTGAAAATGAAAAATGGAAAATAATCTTGCTTAATTAAATTACAACCTTTCTATAACTTCAAGCGGGAAATACTGTTAAGAAATATCCTGTTGGGGCACCATAGCGAACTCATGAAGTAATTTGATGATGAGTCACAGCGTAGTCTTTAGACTATCGTTCCGCTGTCTAAAACAAAAGAAGTGTTCGTGTCCATTTGCCTGTGCTTAATTTTCAAATAGCAATACACATTCATACACACATACAATCACATTACACAGATACAAATGCACAAACCCACACACAACACATCTTCGCGCGTGCGCACGCACACAACACACACATATACGAGGTGCTGAAAAGTTCCTAACTTTAGATAAAATAAAATACATGACTTTCAGTTAATTTTCATTTTTTTTCAGCATATTCCCCTCTCAGGCTCACTTATGGCAATGGTTCTTCTGTTTTTCTAAGCCCTATAAAAGAACACGGAAGTCTCCTACCTGGCCTTCGCGATACCCTAACGCCAGGAACTTTTCAGCACCCCGCGTATATACCAGCTCTTAGTCATGAGCTCATGCTTGGGCGCCGCCTTGGAGAATTTTAGTCAAACTGATCGACCCTAAAGTTTATTTTCTTTTTAAACATGTTGTTTATTTTATTGGTCTCTTCTACAGAACCACTAGGTTACGGGGACGTAAACTTACCAGCACCGGTAGTCAAGCGGTGGCGGAGGGTAAGCATAGATACGAAGACACTCACGCACACGCTCACATTCATATATGTATACGACGGACTTATTTCTGTTTCCGTCAACCAAATCCATTCACAAGACTTTGGTCAACCCAAGGTTATGATAGAAAACAATTGCCCAAAGTGCCATGCTCCAGGACTGAACCCAGTACCATGTGATTAGGAAGCAAACTTCTAACCGCACAGCCATGACACTGTGTGTATCAGAGCCTGTGTCTTTCCTTGATAGAAATCGCTTATGTATGCAAAGAAAAATGAAATAGGAATAGAATCAGAAAAAGCATATACAAAAATTGCCATGACATGATAGTAACTATTTCACTACTGCAAAATTAATATTCAAAGACTGTGAAAGTATACTGATATCTTAATTTTCTAGAATGTGTTAGCATTTTACAATATGTAGCGTGAGGTTTCTTTGTTAAATTCCTATTTACTGGAATTTCATGTTTAATTACCAAAGACAAAGCAAATTTAAGAGCCATTACTTGGAGACAGATCAAATCTAATGATAGCATACAGTTGAAGATGTCTCAATAAAGAGCCCAACATTCTATCTATATGTCCATAGGGAATAATTAATGATTCAGACGTTTGCCTTTTCATCCGGGTAATGTACCGAGAATTAACCGGATAGTGTCGCTCCGGCTGTAGAATTATTCCTATAATGAAACAATATACAATATGTGTGTTTACTTCATCCCGTCATTACACATGAGTCATTAGAAAAGTGATTTTAGTGACAATTGCGAGCTACTAGTAAAGTGTTTAATAGTAACTGCAGTCGACAAAAGACGAAAAAGCTATTTTCAATGACATATATGTGGTCACTGGTACCACATATATGTTATTGAAAAATGAACTATTTCTCACTTAAAGAATATGCTATCTTTAACGTATTTGTTAGCGTATTGCACTCAGAGGCACAAGTCCGTAGTTTCGAATACTTGACCGAGTGGTGTGTTGTGATGTTGAGCAAATCTTACGTTGCTTCAGTAAATAATTTACCACCCTGGGAATGACTGGCGTCTTATTCAAAGAAATTTCGTGATCCCGGTATTTTACAAGCTATGAAAATAGGGTAACTGGCCCTATCAGACCTATGACTAGAGACACTGCTTTACATTTTATTTTTACCATGTGTTGGTAGATAACACAATTGTCATGAAAGTGACATAATTTTATGTATTATGAGAATTAACGTGATGCTATAGTTTTAAATCTGCTGTTGGCTCATAAATTATAATTGTTATCCAGTGAGCATGTTTTAGTTTAATCACTTAAAAGTGCCTAAGCTGGTAACAATTTCAGACCTCCCAGCATACAACTTGCAACACTTCTCAAACGTCAAATCGACGAGCCCTAAAATTGGTGTTAAAATAACATTTTAAATTAGTTCGACTATGTAAGATCGTAGTGTTTTCAGGCAAAGAAACACATTTATTCATTATTTTATACGCTTTATGACGAAATTGGTCGGTATCATCTCAGTACTTATTCTTTGTATTAAAAAAAAAACTATGAGATTATATTACGTTCATATATTAAGGCATCGTTGAACCTTGATTTAAATAGTATAGTAATCACTCGCCATATCGCGGTTCACCTACCGCGCCCTCAGTACATTGTTTGGGCTAATATATGTAAATTTATAACACGGACTCCTCAGCGGGTTTCTGCGGTCGATAGGTATTATGTGTTTTTTAGATTTTAACTATTTCTGTGGTAAAATAGCATTTTTACGCCTAAAAATTCATTAACTAATAAATAAAAACACAGTACAGTACCGCACTGTATTACACATTAATTAATATATCATAAAAGAAAATTCGTAGTCTACCGTAGATGAGTAGTAAACAAAGAATCACACTGTATGGAAAACCAAAGTATATGAGGGGAGAGTTTGTAAAAGCTTAAATACTAATCAAAGGACATACTAAATATGTCTATCTCCTGGAAATAACAGTTAAACTTTTATTTAAATCGCCAAAATACATTAATAAGAACTACAGAAATCAACCGTCCAAACGCAAATGGACTAAGACAATCTCTCAGCATGCTTTCAAGTATTTGGACTCACGTAGACCGGTTTCTGCACTGGAAATTAAACTCGGTTGATTTCTGTAGTTATTATCAGTGTATTTTGGCAAAGAGTCTTGACAGTTATTTCCAGCAGGTAGACATATTTGGTATGCCCTTTGATTAATTTTAATCCCTCAGCTATTTAACGCTATTCTTGGGACCTGCAAACGCCTATATTATTGACTCTGTTATTATCATTTTTAACTTGTTACAATAAATAATAACAGAGTCAATGATTTCTTCGCAAATTATACTTTCGTGAATTATTTATCTGTATTAAAAGCTTAAATATAAACGTATATATATATATATATATATATATATATATATATATATATATATATATGCAACTTATAAAAATAGTATAAAATAGTATAGTATAAAAATCTTCGAATGTATAGTCCGTTGTCAGTAATAAAACAATTGGGAAAAGATCGTAGATGAAGAAGTAAACATACGACGAAGTTCTCTATTGACATTCAAATTTCTGGCGAAAGCCATTTTACTTTCGATTAAACTACTAAAATCCTAGAAAATACATTTCCGCTAAAGGCTTTCAAAATAGATAAATGCTATGATTAAAATGATTACAGATTTAATAACTTTAAAGATTTTAGTAGCAGAATTAACATTTCCAAGATGAATAGGTTCCTTTATAAAGGATGTGTTAATCTCAGGTTAAAACCTATATTCCTAAAGATACAAATATCGTGAACGAAGAGATTCGGGCATGTGCACAAAACAAAAGTGTTTAATTGAGAAATATGACCCGCAGGTAACTTCTAACATATGTAACATTTGCGAATTCGTTGCTTAATAAATACTTGCAATCACGTTATATGTCTTATGTATACAAGGAAAATAGACTAATTGATACGCTCTTATGTAAAATAAAACACTCGTGTATATGAACAGATAGCATGTGTGTGAATGTGTATCTATATCTGTAGATATATATACACATATATAAATGCATGTCTGAATTTATATATGTATGTCATTATTCTCCTCTATTTCAAGATTTCTGTCCAATAGAGAAAACAAGAACGAAAAAAAAAACGGAGAAATGTTACACAAATACAAATGCAAATAACAGGACATAAAAACAGGTGTCTAGGATTCGCTTTATGAGACTCCGGCGTTACGAGTTCAAGCACAAAATCCAAATTTTGAACTAAGTGCAAATGTTTCTGCTACCAAACAAATGCCTCTGCGTCTTACCGAAAAAATTATAGAGAGCAATAACATGCTTCTTCTAAGCAAACAACTCTAGACTTGATTTTTAAAAAGAAATCTTCAAGTCTGTCAACGAGTGTTTGTGAAAATCGGCGATCACGTTTACAAGTGATAGTGTGTGTGATTCTAGTGCAAGTGAAAGTGATGCAGAAAGTGATTATAATAGCATCTTTTATCATATATGATCCTGATATTCTTTTTACTTTAGATAAAATATTCTTTACATTCTACTGTTGTTTTATTGCCATTTATTTACGAATATTATAAATTTTATAGGTAAAATATTTTTTCTAGGAACGAATTACGATTTATAGTATTGCTATCATAGGAAGTTATTGCTCTGTGTTACGAGTTTTTGCTTAACGAGCGGTCTCCGGAAACAAATTAACTCCTTTATAGTGGCATCGCGATATATGAATGAAACATGTGTATGTTTAATTACATATGTGTATAAATAACTATTTATCCGTGTACGTATAGTATCTATGTGAGTATGTGTTTATATGTATGTACGTAATCTTGCAGGACCTACCCGACCTCCAAAACCCCAAGCTACTAAGGGAAACTTTGAAAGGAATGATTGAAACAACCTATGATCGGTGTTTAGGAGTTGCTAGTTTGTCCTTATCTGGTTTAGGAATATGATGGATGTAAGCTCTCTTACGATGACAAGGTCACGTCAGCAAGAGAAAGGGAATTAGGTTTCGGCGGATTTCGGAAGCCAGATGATATGTTCAGGCGTTGTTAATTTGCACTTAGTTGCTGGCGTAATCTTGCTTACCACGACAAGGTCACGCCAACAAGAGAGAATGATTTGGATTTCGGGAGATTTTGGGGACCAGATGATAATGAACATGGGGATGTGTTGGGGTTTGTGGAGAGGAGGCAAGAAAGAGTGCATTAATATTGGTAGCCAGGGAAAGGGCGAAATTGAAAGGGCTTGAGTGAGGGGGAGAAAAAGTGATTCAACGAGCAGGGGAAAAGGTGTGGCAGGGATGAGGGAGTTGGGTCAGGGTGGTGGGTAGATTGATACAGGTAATTAGATGCTGGGTAGGGAAACGTTCTCGTACGCTCGCAATCTAACCCTTTTCGCCACAATCACCCTTTCACCGATTTCACCTCATTTACAAGACTCAGGCCATCCACACACGCACGTGAATTTTACAACATTCAGCTCTCTTTCTTTCTCTCTCAGGCATTCTCTCCTCCCCCTTTCTCCTCTTTCCCTCCATCTCTCCCGCTCATTCCTTCTCTGATAGCCACTCCTCTGATAGCCACTGCATCTACAATTAGCTACAAGGGGGAGCTCTTCTCTCTCTTTTTCTCTTTCTCTCTCTCTCTCTCACCCTCTCTCTCTCTCTCTCTCTCTCTCTCTCTCCCTCTCTCTCTCTCTCTCTCTCTCCCTCTCAGCTTCACCTCTATCTGCTGCATCTGCAGACGTGATTCGAATCCCATTTTTTTAGAAAGATGATTTATTTTCATGAGTGATGGGGGAGTGCAATGATCGAGATCTTTCTTTGTTTTTAATGAATCAAATTGGGGTGAAATACAAACCATACAAGTATACTTGCGTCCATTACCATTCCATGAAATAGAATGAACTCGGTAAGAAGTGAGCCGGCGGGCAGTTACCACCTCATAATAGCCTGTCTTTTTATTTTCTAGTGGATTTCCCAAATGGCTTCATATTAGAATATTTATATGGTGTCGTTTAGTTTTCTTTCGAAAATGCCGATATGTGGCAATTTACATTCTTTCAGTCATATAAGAGATACATATACGACATCTGAAACTATGAAGGAATGGTGTGTGTTACATATTAGGGTCTTTGGTAATCGAAGAAGTACGATCGCGTATATAAATGGCTGAAATAGGTTTCTCTGAAGGATCACTGTAATAACGTTTGTCTGCCGAATGCTTACCTCATAAAAATTAGGGTATATCTCCAGCTTGAACCGCAACTTGTCCGCATTGAATGGTTACAGCTCCAGTGCTACGGGCAAGTCGGAGGAAAAATTCACAAAACAGAGTCTTCAAGCTGAGTTAACTAGCAAAGAAAGGGGTGACAAAGAACGAGATAGCTGAATAATATCATTAATCTCAGAGCGTCATACTTGGGAATCCAGCCCAAAAGCGCAATGACGATTCCTTCCAATATGACTTTATAGAGGAGGAGACTGAGGATTTTAGCCCCACGACACCCTAAGGAATATTGATCGGAGAAAATGGATGGATGGACGATTTGCGGTGATACTTGTATTTCTCAAGTGCAGTAGACATGAATATACGATAACTTAAACGATCGAGGAGAGATTTCTGTTATTTTGCAAGAGTCTATAGCTAGTCTTATCTTTAACGTAACAGTTGAATTGTGTATATTAGTATCCAGTATATAACAAATACGTAGTTTTATAAACATTGTAGAAATGGAAGATCAAATTATTGCGCATTTGAACGGATATAGCGAAGGTAAGGATCGAACCGTTTCCTTCTTCGTGACATCGCCCGCTGGAATTTGCTACCTAAATGCAAATGAGACTTCTTCATAGGGGATTCTAAAGCAGATCAAGACCCCTATAATACTCTAAGCGAGGTTTCTCGTGATTGTATGTATTGAGAGACATCGTCAGTCTGGATGGTGACGGATGGAAGGACTAACTGTGAAGGCGGATTTCGAGGTTGAACTGGTACTGTTGATTATGTCGACTCCAGTTCATAACTGGTATTATGCTATATTTATTTTGTCGAACCTCAAATCATGAAAGGTAAATATGACCTTCACAACTGCTTTCCTTTTGATCTTTTAGGTACAATTCATGGATTTCATAGAAAAGATTAGGGAAGAAGGGACTTGCCAGGAGAAACCTCACAAACACACACTCATGTACACACAGACACACACTTAAATACACACAGACACACACTCATGTACATACATACACACACACACATTCACACACACTCACACAAACACACTCAGAGAATATAATTATAAATGTCTGTGTAAGTCTGTATGTATATATATATATATATATATATATATATATATATATATATATATATATATATATATATATATATATCAGCATCCAGTATATAACAAATATATACAAAATATGGGGGGTTTAGTTCACAGGTGATCTAAAAGGTTAGGCATGCTAGGTAAGTGGTGTAACGGATTGCTACCGCTCCAAGGTAATAGCCGAGACGGAAGTTATGGAGCCATTGTAGATTTCCGATATATAATTGTTAAAGAGGATAACAAACGTTAAGGCAAGGCAAACATCTCAATTAATACACATTATTACTTGGAATTTGAAAGAAAAAAATATGTACCTACTGAGACAGAAAATTTTGCGAGACTTTAAGAGTTTAAATGCAAAACAGACCGAGTACAATTGTGGGGAAACGCTGGATCTGAAATGCTTTCACTTGCTGGCTTCCATAGTTTCAGCGACGTAGTTCTGAATGCAGGTTGTTTGATTGTGGTGTTTTTAATGCGCAATAGTTTCCAAGTGCTGGTCCCGGGAAAATGTAGGCTAACAATGATTAAATCTGGTTGTAATACGAGATGCGTCGAGGTCGGCTGCCTCTTTTTCGTAGATAGAAGTCTTGTCGATATCTGGAATTTGGACTGCGAAATTTCGATACGTGAATGCATTATTCGTTTACTTACTGATTCATAGATTGTAGCTTGATAGAGACCACATAGCTTGTTGAAGATTGCATACTGGTTTCTTCAATGCAGGATTTAACAGGATAAAACCTTCGGACTGAGTGTAGATATAATAGATATATTTTGCTCATATATGCAATTCACGTGATTTCACCCTGATCAGGTTACTCAGTGGTAGACGTTGGGTAGCAATAACACAATCAAATCTCACTGCCAACGATATATAGGATTCCAGTGTAGTTTCTGATACTGATATCACAAAAGCTAGCAAGTTTATTAAAAAGTAATAAATAGCAACAGAAATGGTATTAAAGGCAAAAGACAATCTTTTTGCCGAAATGAAAGTGAAAGTTGCGTTCGAGCATTGCATACTGCAATACTTTCCTTGAGAGAATCCCCCATAATTATATGTAGGGAAAATACCTCCTTTGGTCATGAATGGTCATAGGATGCACCTAGAAAGGTATCCTGCGAGGCACAAGTCTGGGCAAGGTTGCTTATAGAAGACTAGCAGTCGCCCATGCGTACCAGTCTCCCCTGTCCACGTCACCGACACTATCCAAGGGAAAAACAAAGGCCGATACAGCTTTCACCAATGACGTCACAACTCCTTTCTAACACCGAGGGAACTGAACTAACGTGAAATAAAGTGTATTGCACAAGAACACAACAAAGAGCCCGGCCTGGGAATCGAACTCACTACCTCATAATTGTAATCTCGACGCCCTTACCACTAAGGCATGCGCCTTCACACACACACACACACACACACACACACACACACGCATATATATACAGAGAAAGTGAGACACGGAGAGAAAGAGAGAGAGAGACTGATGAAAAATACTAAGGAAGCGTTGAAAATGCGTCAAAATCTTTTTATATACAGGTATACTTCCTGTGTAATTAAAACAAGTTTAATATTTTAGCACAAGGGAAAAATAGTGTATTGACATTTATGAAAAGAAAAATACTGAAATACTTTTCAGCGAATACATGTTTACATATTATAGTCTAACTGAATATATATTAGTGTACATGTTCATAAATTTGACGTATATAACACAAATGAGGAGTGAAATTAAAAAGTGATTACATTACTTCAAGTCTTCTCTGTATAAAAAAGGTTTTAGTGCATGCGTTTTTGAGAGTGCTGCGTCTAAAAAAGGTTTTGTCGCAGAAGAAAAATGTATATAGAAAGAGACATAGTTAGATGGAGACAGTTAGATGGAGACATAGATAATGCTGGGAGGAATAACACAGACGAATATCAAGAAAAGAAAAAATAGAGCGAAATCAATTTTTATCTGAAAAACATAAAGCTCATGTAAAAATGATGAACAGGGATACAGATACCAAAAGTTTCTCTTTCAGCATGCGCACACACTAAGGCGGGCACACACATACTCACAGAGATAACGACATACGCAAGCGTTTCCGATATTTGGGTGATAATGGGTATTTTTCAGCATGGGTGGACTTGCTTAAAGGATCCGCTGCGGACCGGGCCGAAAACCAGGGTTGTATATCACTAGACTAGCCATACACATGCATACATATACATAATTATATACATATACCAATATATAGAGCGAGGGAGATAAAAGAGTGTGTGTGTATATATATATATATATATATATATATATATATATATATATATGATATTTATATGTACAAGAATATATTTAAGAACCTATATGTTCTCATATTTATATACATATGTATCTATGTTCTCTACTACTTACAAAATATATGGTTCAGTGTTGGTTGAGTTTATTTACTGTTATATTTTCTATGTAAATTCGTTCAACTTGCCATGAAGTTCTTGTTGTTTTTCATGTTTGCCTATCGTGTTTTTGTTCTTTGTATTATTTTTCATTTTGTTTCTTTTTTTTTTTTTCGTTTTTGGGTAGAGTGTTGTTTTCTAATTCTATTTTCCATGTAGAATATGATTAATTTTGATCAACATAAAACATGATACAGAAATAAAAGTTTGATAAGCATTGCTAAGCTTATTTTTGAAGAGTTAAATCCAGACAGATTTAAATATAGCTTAAACATTTACTATTATAAAAGCATTAGGAAAGTTAATCTCTGTTTACGAATACAACTATTAATTTCTTATTCCTTTATCATGATCTTGTGTGTATATGTATGAATGTTTGCGTGTGTTTGAACTTTAATGTTACTCTTATTTCGTTTGTTTGCCTTTTGTTAATATGCTATCTGTTTATCATAGTTTCCCATAAGCCATATCCCTGATTATCAGTCATCTTTGTATTATTCGCTTCAATTTTTTTCAAATCTAATTAGGCATGAACGCATATTTATACATAGGTATGCGTGCAATATATATGTACATACATGTATGCATACATGCACGCATACATACGTACATACATACATACATAAGATACATATATGAGTAATGTGTATTTTACATATGTGTGTGTGTGAGTGTGTGCGTGTGTATGTGTGTGTGTGTGTGCGTGTGTGTGTGTGTGTATGTGTGTGTGTGTGTGCATATATACTTATATATATAAATATGAATACAAGTGTGCGACTATATATGCATGATTTTGTATGTTTATTGTATAAACCCTACTTTTAGACAATTTTTTAAACGAAAATTCTATTTTAATTACGGATAAGTTTATTTCTATTAAAATCTATTTATATTGAAGTCTTACAAACTATTCCGTATACTTTCCAGTAAGAAAATGTGCTACCAACATATATACATACATATTTAGTTACATACATAAATATTTACATAAATACATAAATACATACATACATTAAAGCATAAAGAAATACAAAAAATATGTTATATTGTGAATGGTCGTATATTCAAATGAGTAATTCAAGATCCTTTAGATTTTGAAAAAAGAAAAAAGAAAAACTCTGTCAAAGAAACTGATTTTTGTTGGAAAACAAATTTATGATATATGACATCAGTAATATATTCCGTGATAAAGTCCAGGAAATAACAATGGCTTATGATGCCCTTGCTTAGTTCTAAATACAGCAGCGACAATGAATAACACATATTTTCAGAGCATAAATGTACTCTATTCATTGTGAAATCTCTGGAGAAATGAAGGCACACGAAATGTACATAAATGCAACGATGCGCTGAGTGTATATTTTGCAGTCAGTATAGGGGCTGGAATAGCTGTGTTTTAAAGTTGCTTCCCAACCAATTAGTTTGGAATTCAGTTTTACAATGTGGCACCTTTTGCAAAGTCTTCTATTCTAGCGCGGGGGGACCAAAACCTTGTGAATTGATTCAGAACACGGAAATATTTGCTCAAAATTATTTGCATCATTTGTTCGAATGTCACCGATTCATCTCATTTACCTTTCTGTCTAAGATCAATTATATAACTGCAGATGACGTACTTGGGAATGATTTATTCGATTGTACCACTACCCTAGTAATTTCTGGTTTTGTTGTGGTGCAAATAAATCATGATAATTTGTAAGTTTGACTTAAAGTTTTAGTAACACTAAAAAGACTAAAGGCAACTTAGTTTAAATTATTGCCGACATTTATATCTTCTGTTTTGTTCTCTTTTGTTTTCTAAATGACATAACGTCAAATAGATAGAAACAATTAAAAACTGTACTAGAGAAACATGATAAAAAGAAAATAAACGTTAAAACAAGAATTTTACAATTCCGTAGTAAATTCGTTTTGTTAATATATTCAAATGAAGACTGAAAATAAATACATGACAAAATAATACGAGGCAAACAATAAAACAACTCCAATTTCTATCAACGACACTGAGGAAAGATTTCACAAAAAACCAATAATGTGGGCGACAACTCAGAGATTGACAATAAACTGACCTCAAATACCTCTAGCTGATTCCCAGCTAAAGAAAGTAGACCTAAGAAACTTAAACCTGAAATCGAATTCATTGTAGTCCCTTGATTTAATCTACAGTTAAGCTAATACATTCCTACTTTATTATACAAGATAACTATAAAAGTGTTAAAGAAAAGACTATCGATTACTTTCGTCATTGAAAACTACATAACTAAAATGACTTTTTTCTTGTATCTCTTAGGGAAAACCAAAAAAAAAGATTGTTTTCCAAACTCGTAAACTTACAATATAATCCATTCAGGTGGTAAATCGCAAACGTAGATAAAATACTCAGAAAATTAACAGCGAAGTGATTGAAATTCTTCCTATTCAAACTGGACTTTACAATTACTAAACTAATTCCGAGCCAATCTTATTAGAAGCAGTTAACAACAGTCAAAATCAAACCTATTTAAAAATTATAAAATGAAAATAGACCGTCGAGTGAATTCTCAATAAAAGTGGACAAAAAATAGAAATAAAAAGTAAAAAGTAATTTCGATGAACAGAAAAGAAGATAAGACACCTGTAAACAATATTTCCAGATGTTTCAGGGAATATTTGAAACTATCAGTAACATATATTGATACTGACTTCACGAATTGTTCTTAAAAAGTTTTCATTTCAATATATATTACATTAGGAGACAGTGGTTTGAAGAAAATGGCAAAGCACCTTAGATAATAGCTTACAGCAGTTATTTGTTTATTTTGTTAATTTCTACGATACGTATTGAAATTTATATTTGTCCATTATAAAAGGGGAAATTAATTCTAATTAGATTAAAGCGATTAGGGAGCTGGCGATAAACTTGGACGCACAGCCCGCAATATTAGCATCATTATTATTGAGTTAAAGATCTTAAAAAGCATTTAGATACATCAGTAAAATTGAAGTAAAATTCGTGAATTATCAGACACGGTAAATAACATACTAAATGTCTTATAATATTTAGTTTTCTCACTCTAAACTCTAAGTTCAAATTTAAACGATGTTGACATTACTTTAGTTTTAAAATAAACAAATGTTTATTATACTCTCCTTAAAATAAATTAATAAGGTATAAAATAAGCTGCCAGAAATTCAAAAACGTTCGCAGATAGAGTTCCTGCTTGATGCCATGTCACGTCTACGTCTTTCTTCGCCTTAAAAATGATTATGGATGTCACACTTTATAATATATGCTTAACTTCGTAAATAACTAGAGAAATCGAACCTATTTCATCCCCTGTGTAGCGAAGCTTCAACCTAAAAGCTTGCAATATTTAGAATCTTCAAACGTTAATGAGTAGTAAAAGACACAAGGATTAAAAACTTTCTTACAGAGCGTAAAACATTTAAATTCATGAGAACTGGCACATTATTTTCTTTATGGTTTGCGCCATCGACATAAAATATACCTGTGTCTAAGCAAAATAGAAGTGACTGTCGCGAGGAAAACAGATCGTTTAGAAATCATTATAAATAGTTATCTCATTTGTTACATTCCTTTTTTTTTTTTCTTTTTCAATGCTAAAGCTCTACTCCAAAAATTATGTGCATTATCAATGTCAGATATTGTTATATGCATTGCGTTTTGTGCTCTATTTTACCTCCGACTTTACAGCTTCGTTTCACATAATTTACGTGTCTTTCTACAACCATTTCGTTGAATAATACATTCATTGATTCTCTGTGTTCATGGAGAAATCTATTAAATACACAGTTAGAATATATACTTGTGTGTGGGTGTATGCGCGCATGCAGATATTCAGAATTTCAATTGTCGTACAGTTGAAGCGATATAACAGTTATATTATTTTTAGCATTTATTCATTATATTTAGGTGCGTTTATATTTCAATAACCATGTAAGCAAATATCTTCATGATTGAAATGCTTTGCGTCATCTAAGATTATGTTCGAAAATAATTCAACTTCTAATATTCTTAAAACGGGCATTTTACAAAATTGTAGCATGGAGTTTTATGGTTCCATACTAAGAGTAGATTTCAAGCAATAATGGGAATTTATGCAGTGTGTTTTCGTAATGGGATTTCTCAGGAAACCTACAGTGTATAAAGGTACTTCAGATGTATGCAATTATAGGGTTAGTAAAGTAATAAATGAATTACAAAATGGTATATGTTTCCATTACTTAGGTTTATGAATGCCTAAAATATTTAGCATTTAGAAGATTCGATAGTACACTGGTATGTTATTGTTAATGCTTAGCTTAGCTCTAGGTCAGTCCTAGTCGAGAAAATTTATGACCAAAGCCGTTCCACTCATGACCTACTAAATTTTTGTTCAGCCGTAATATGTACGATTAAATTATCCAATAAGTATTTCCTTTATATGATAATACAATGAGAGAAAATTAGCTGATATTTCTAAGAAGTGTACTAATCTAGGAAAGACAAGCCTTTTGGATCATGAACATGTGAAATGTTGATATTATGTTTTCTTTAATATCATGCAGATGTGTGTTTTGTAGTAGAAAAAATACAGATGCACTCTCCAGAGGTACATCAAGGATTTCTTCCTAATTCTTTCGCAATTAGGATGCTCATCCGAGCATCGTTTCTCACCCCGTTGACTGTATTACCCAGTTGGTAAAGGACCATGTGCCTTAAGTTTACTTAAACAACTTATTAGAGGGTGTACATACATAGATAGATTTTTAATTCCTTATTGTTGTCTTTATTTCTTTCATTTTCAGAATCCACTTTATAACATTTATAAGATTTCAGAATCTTGCAGATGTAACGATAAGGTAAAATAAAATACTTGTAATAAAACTGTGTTAACTAATGTTCATAATAAGATTAGCGAATTTTTTTTAGGTTAGCAGCAGTACCCTATGAAGATAATTGCACACCTAGTAAATTAGAGCATAACATATTTGATGGGCAGGTGATAAAATAGGGAAAGATAGATAAGAAATGTAATATGTTAGATGTAACATGTAATTTTATAAAACGAATGATTAGAGGTTATATTGTGAAATGATAGATAAATAATTTATTTATAGCAATGATGTTTTAAATTTGGAGCTATTTCAAGCTTGCAGTTAAGTGAGAAACTTTATATGTCATCTTCAGTTACGATTTATCTAGAATTGCAGCATAGTCAAAGAGATTAATTATATGAGGGATTATCAAATAAGCGTCAAATGCTCCTGGTTTTTGCTAAAGAATGTCTTCAAAAATGGTGACCCCAGCGCTTACGTCATAGTTACAGCTTGTGTGACGCATTACTTAGAACTGGCTATTGGTAACTTACAAATGTTCTGAGTAATGTTATTGTTTCTTCCCCAAACAAATTCCAAACTTTTAAGTTGGTCCCTGAAGATAGTGATAATGAAATTATTGTATCTACACCAGCTATCAAGGTTAATTATTTTATAGTTTTTTTTTTCTGAACATAGTCATAGTTAGTCCTTGCGAGAATCCAGTATGAACCTTGCCGATTACTTAAGTTGCACCCATACATCATCTGTAAATTGATATTCTTTAAGTGCAAAATGGTCTCTGTCTCTCTTGTCTTGGGGCCAAATTACAAATCCTCAATTTTGTACTGATTATTCAAGGTCTCTATTTCCACCTCGGACCTAAATACTAATTCACCTAACGAGTATTAGAAATTAACAGTGGACAAAATGAGATACTTTTGAGTCTGTGCATTATAAGTAACTTATTTGTTTGTCATAATGATCTCAGTAAAAGTTCAGGTGGCTATATATGTATATACACACATTGATGAATAGAAAATGCCAATAGTGCTGCGTGAATAAAGACAGGACTGAAACTGGCTATATTTCAATTATCCATCACATACCGATGGTACGTGGCTAGTGACAAACCTCAACAGCATGCGAAGAAGTATAGCCAGCCAAATTTTCATATTGCTAACTATTTCGATTCACGGAGCTATAAAATGTTGTGGCCTTTTGAGAGTTGTGATAAATACAAATACAGAACCTTTTTGGCATGTTTCAGTAAATTTCATAAGATGGATAATCATCACATAAGTCTAGTGATGTTGGGAGTTTCAAGACACCTCATTTGTTGATAGCTATGGCAAACCGTTGAAAAGATTCAAACGCGTACACCTTCTCCAGCCCAACTACAGCAAGTACAGCTAGGCAGAATATATTTAATTCAAACTGAATACTAGCAGTTGTTTCAGTCTGAGAGTGACAGAAAAATATATTTGAAGATCATTTGTTCAAAATTAGTATGAGAAACTGGAAGACGGTTTTGACTGCAGTTGGAAGAGAAATTGGCCAAGTCGACATTAAGAGGGGCATCTTTCAAGGAGATTCGGTGTCATCCTTACTGTTTATTGTTTGTATGTCACCGCTCTCTACGGTTGTTCTGTGAAAGATGAAAATCTGATTACAAGCTGCAGAAAAATATGGGACCGATCAAATATTTGATGTTCATGGATGATACGAAGCTTTACGAAGCTAGCAGAGATCAATTGGATTCCCTTATTCGGATAGTTATGGCAAATTTTCTATCAAAATATCCAGATGGCATTTTGTATAGAAAAAAGCGCTGTTATTGATCTGAGTATTGGGCAAGAAGTAGATGGTAGGTGCGTACTGATTCCAGATGATGAACGGATAACACAAGTGAATATAGAGGGTTACAAGTGTATCAGTGTTTTAAATATAGGCTAGATGTTGAACACCATGATGGAGAAAATATTTCGAATATACCAGAAGAGATAAAAAGCTATGCAGGGAAACTGATTAGAGGCATCAATGCGTAGGCTGTATGTGTGATTTGTTATTACGCGGAAGTTGTGGAAGAAATAAATGAAGAATTTCTCAACATGGATAGAAAAACTAGGAAAGTAATGACTATGCATAGGTCCCTTCATATTAGCAGTAACGTAGCAACATTTACGTGCCTAAGAATGAAGGTGGAAGAGAGCTGGTTGGAATTGAGGATAGTGATATGGAGTAGAACCATGCATATCTGAGGAATAGTGATGAAAGAATGTTGCAGACTCCACTGAATGAGGTTAGAAG